>NW_004797603.1:377165-377783 GCF_000002075.1 Aplysia californica
TGTGTGTGTGTGTGTGTGTACACGTGGTAGAACACCAAACCAATGTGCCAGGATCTGGACAATAAAGATGTAACTTATCTTATCTCTTATCTTATCTAAGAACAGGGGTGTGGCTGAAAGACAGTAGTAAGAAGGAGCCGAGGAGTAGCAGTAGAAAGGTTGCAGAAAGAGTCAGGGGCCCAGAGGAGGAGGCAAAGGAGGTGAGGGGAATGGGGGTAGATCGTGGAGACACAAGCAGACGACAGAATATTGTTAGAGAGCAGGAAAGGATGTGAAATGAGATAATTTTAGAGAAGAAAATTACCCGTCGCTATCCGGATTCGAACCAGCGACTTATTGAAAGAGAGGCGAACACCGTAACCTCTAGACCACGACATCCCCCGAGAATGTTTCTGAGTGTTTTTGGGTCTGCTGAGGTAATATTGTAGATTACAAAGCAGATTGAGTTTGCTGTTGAGCGGGGATATGCGCTATACAAATACTCTATGGTATGAGAGATTGTAAGTGCTATTGCTGCTGCCGAGGCAGGGAGTGAAAGAGAGAGGACGGGAGAAAAAGAGAGAGAAAGAGAGAGAAAGAGAGAGAAAGAGAGGGAGAGAGGGAGAGAGAGAGAGAGAG
>NW_004797603.1:379387-386133 GCF_000002075.1 Aplysia californica
GTGTGTTTGTATGTATGTACGTGTGTGTATGTGTGTGTGTGTGTGTATGTGTATACATATGTATGTGTGTGTATGTGTGTGTGTGTGTGTGTTTGTGTATGTAAGTGTGTGTGTGTATGTGTGTATGTGTGTGTGTGTGTGTGTATTTATGTGGGTTTGTATGAGTGTGTATGTGTTTGTGTACATGTGTGTGTGTGTGCGTGTGTGTGTATGTGGGCTTGTGTGTGTGCATGTGTGAAGATTCTGACCTTGTACTGAGCTACTTCTTGTAGCAGCACCGTTTTCTAGTGTCGTTAGTTGGGCTGTTTCCCTTTTATGTGCTGTGCTTGGGTACAAAAAGGAAAAGGAGCGAGGGTAATTAATAAACACCACCGGTAATTTCGAATTCTTGAAAATTTTATAATTTCATTTTTAGTATTTTCCCGTCTGACTGTCTCCGGATGGCCCTCGTTAGAATCCCAGACTACGCGTTCTTAAACCAGGGTCCTTTTATGAAGTTTTCAAGGCTTTCAACCCAACTCATATATCGGAGATGGACGTTAACTTTTGAGTCCTTCGCCTTTAAGATTAACCTATTAGTGTTGATAGGAGCGTTAAAGCCATACACTTACTCACCCTGTCTGTTTTGCCAATTCTCCAAAAGCTTCACAAGAAGCCTTTATGGTGTCGATGTGCTTCTCTTTCCTCAAATCAAATAAGAAGCAAACGACTGCGATGGAGTAAAAATACTTTTCAAATGAGTCACAAATTCAACATCCTGCAAAGCTGTTTGGTGGTACTTTCGCAGAAACGTATGATAACGGTCGAGTATTCTTCGGCTGAGTACACGAATCAGGACCAAGATAAAACGCACAGACTTACGAAAGAAAACAGGAGTAGAAGATATCTCCAAATTTTATTCTTCAATAAAAATGGAAATGGGTTGGTCACATCGGTAGAATGAAGAACAACGGGTGGAGAAAAGGGTGCACCACACAGGAATAGAGCTTGGGTCTCCTGTGTGCGACGGCGAAGCGCCTAACGACTACACCACAGTTCACAGAGGCCAGTTGCCATAATATTATAGCTGTATTATAGCCCTTGCCTAAAAACATCCAGAGGGTAAACATGAAGAAGGGAACTAAGCCGGTACCGCGAGCTGCTAGCTGCCTTGACAAACACACAGACGAGCGAGACTGCGAGGTCCAGGCACCCCCTTACTGACCACCGACTGCCATTGTGTACCTCCCGTAGTGGTGGGCAAAATCCGGATAACCTATCGGGACGACCGGATAATTGTCAATGAAACATTATCCGAATTCTCTTTTCTAACCCGTTTGCCGAAGTGGGTGCACCCATTTGTTGGAGTGGTTCTAACCTGTTTGTCGAAGTGGTTCTAACCCTTTTGCCAAAGTGGTTCATAACATATTATTTGCCGAAGAGGTGCACAAACATATTTTCCGAATTTTGTTAAAGCGACTCATTCATCGCCCAGCCCTAACCTCCAGGTCAAGTGATAGACGCGCGTTCTCTGGTCTCAGCTGGCGCACCCGAGTAATAATAAAGAGGGAGCTGGCTGCGATTTCCCGAAATTTGGTCCTTTATCTTTGCCTCGAGCTGAAACCCTCTATCTACGATAAATACAGAGCAGGTCATTTTGACAACGGAGAGCTTTTTATGGACAGGAAAGGAAGCTGCCTGCATAAACGGATCTACGTGTACTTGATTTACGGACGATAACAGTTCTAACACTTTACTCTCATTCCAACACAGAACGTCCAGCTGTTGGCCAAGTTTGTAACCAGCTGCGCTACATATAGCATTTTTCAGGAGCGCAGACACAAACAGAAGTAGAAGGAGCAACGCGAGAGCCGGTTTCAGCCTCAAGAAAACAGCTTTTCCACCAAACAGGTCTATTGTGAGTACCAATCTTTTTGAAGCTGTAACATTTTTATAACGATCGCCAGGAAAGCTAAGACCTAATGAAAGAGGATGGTTGGCGGGTGCTGTGGTGCGGTTTACTTCTTGTTTCCCATAAAACATCTATCGTTCGTATCTCTCCTTTTCTTTGTATGTGACTCTTTTGTATCACTCCTAATCTTTGGCGCTTATAATATGACGTATGTGTAACAAGTGTGGTAAAACTCTTACAAAACAAAACCCAATGATTCTGAAAGGCTAAGGTGTTGTACTGTCGCACTCGCATGCACGCACGCACGCACACATACATGCTCTATCTCTCTCTCTCTCTCTCTCTCTCTCTCTCTCTCTCTCTTGGGTGCACGCATACACAAGCGGAAACACGCAAACATGCACACAAACTCACACAAACACACACACACACACAAACAAGCACACACACACACACACACACGCGAACACGCAAACGCACAGACGCACACACACACATACGCACTCACACTCACAGACACAAATACAAATACACAAACGTACACACGCAAACGCGAAAACGTACACACACACACACACATGCACACACATACACACGCACACACACTCCCTCTCTCTCTCTCTCTCTCTCTCTCTCTCTCTCTCTCTCTCTCTCTCTCTCTCTCTCTCTCTGAGAGCTCTCTCTCCCTCTCTCTCAGGGTTCATGTTTGCTACCTTAGGAAAACATAAGTGCTCCCTGCTCTTCTCCCCAACTTCTGGTTCTCAAACAACGAAAGACCTTGATCAAACATTCGTTTCCCTTCCTCCTACTTTTACAATGTATGTCGCGCAGTTGAATCAGACACTCGTCCAGTTTTGAATATGTGAAGTTATATATAGTACCGTCTCAAAGCTTGTTTTTTTTTTTGGTCTTCTTTTTGATGGAATAAATACCACCTTATCTTGAAAAGAGTTCCAGGTATTTTCGATTGAAAGAGGTGTTCGATATTTTTCGGTAAATTCATATAGAAATGCATTTTTAAAAATGAACATGAAAGGTATGTCATGTGCCAAGATATAAATACGATAAGAATTACCCTACCGATTTCTCTAACTTCATTTATTTGACGTGCGTCGAATTTCATTTCGATACCACTCAGATAAGTGTATTAATTGATAAAAAATCATTTCATTTAAAAAGGTGGAATTGCCATAGAAAGTTTGTCACAAAAAATGATACTTTTAAGAAATGACCAATTCAAAATACAATGTTTCCTAGGTGCGCTTATGAAAGGTAAAATTTACGAAAAGAAAACACAAGCTATCGAACCGTTGAAACTCAAGGTTGAATAGGAGGTCCAACGAATCGGCACAGAAATATGCCACAATGTCAACCAAAATTTCCAGCGGTGAACTTGATAGAGAGAGAGAGAGAGAGAGAGAGAGAGAGAGAGAGAGAGAGAGAGAGAGAGGGAGGGACAGACAGACAGACAGACAGACAGAGAGATTGCCAACACTTTCAGCATACTAACGGAATAATCACGACCTTCCTTTAGTTTGCTTGTCCATGTCGGTTTCCTATAAATTTGTTCTTTAATACATAGATACATATTATGATTGATTTTTATGTCAACGTCAATTTTTGTGTTTTACTCAATTATTTATGATGGAATTGTTAAAATTTGACGTTTCTCGTACACGGGAGTCGATTTCTTCATACTGACAAACTTGACGTCCCCTTGGTTGAATTTTATTTGCTCGAAGTGTTGGTGAAATACTGTTAAGATGACCGCGTCATACACTTTTAATCTTTGCCACATATATGGTCTTATTGTGTTTCAAGCGTCGCAAAGCTCTTCATCAGCATCATCCAGTGTCAGATCTGCGACAGACATCGGCGATCATGGTTCTCCATTCATACTTTGCTCGGATGCTCTCAAAAAAGCTACGTTTCCCTGATCTTTCCCTGTTACCCATTTGTTTAGGTTCCCGAAGTATGTTGTTCCGGGCCTTCCCCTGCCTCGCTTGCCCTCAATTTTGCCAGTGAGAGCTAGATATTCAAGACCCTTAGGTCTGTTTAAGTGTCCCAAAAACGGCATTTGTCGTTTCCTGATTGTTTTTAACATTGAGCGTTCCACGTGTCATTCATCAAGCACTACCTCATTTGATTTCTTTTCCTTCCACGATACTCTTAGCAGTCTCCCGAGAAACCACATTTCTGTTGCTTCTTCTGTTTCACTGTCTTTAGTGGTTGTCCAGCATTCACAGCCATATAGAAGGGTTGACTAAACATAGCATTTCAGAACTTTCATTTTGTTGTTCATTGAGATTTTTCTATTTTTCAGGACTGGGTTCATTTTTATTGAAACTAGCCTTAGCCATTGTAATTCTCCGTCTTATTTCTGTGGAACATTTGGCATCAGATGTTATCATACATCCTAGATATTTAAACTGTTGGACTAGTTTGATCTTTTCACCTTTGCTAATGAGATTACAACTAGGCTTTGCTGATTTTTTGGATATTACCATGCATTCTGTTTTCTTTACATTCAACAATAATCCGTTACGTTCACTTTCTGTTACAACAGTATCTAGAAATAATTGAAGGTCCTTTTCTGAGCCTGCTATCAAAACTGTGTTATCTGCATACCTGATGCTATTAATCTTTTCTCCATTTACTTCGAGACCTGGGAATTCTTCTATGTTTCTAAGGATTGTTTCACTGTACATGTTAAAGAGGTCTGGTGACATAACACATCCCTGCCTCACTCCTCGCCTGATCTGCTTATATTCACTGTATTCTCCATTAATTCGAACAGCAGCGTTTTGGTCCCAGTACAAATTCCTGATAATTTTTAGATCTTTTCCGTTTATGTCTAGCTTTTCCAGTATTTTAAATAACTCATCATGTCTAACTTTATCGAACACCTTTGAATAATCTATGAAGCATAAATACAGATCTTTCTGTGCCTCAATACATCTTTCCATTAACATTTGTAAGGTGAATATAGCATTTCTGGTGCCTTTGTCAGGAACAAAGCCGAATTGTGTTTTAGATATCTCAGGTCTTACACTTTTTCTCAATCTTCCCATTTTTACTCGCAGCAGTATTTTGGTAAGATGACTCACAAGGCTAATTGTTCTATGCATATCACACTCAGTGTCACCTGGTGTTTTAGGTAAAGCTATAAAAAGTGACTTCATCATATCCTCTGGGATCTCACCGCTGTCATAAATAGCATTTAGGAACTTTGTTGTTATTTCAGTGCCTAGTTCTTCAAGCGCGATAATCACTTCAACTGGAATATTATCTGGCCCTATGGATTTTCCTTGTTTCGTTTTTCTAATCGCAGCCTGTACTTCTGCTTTCAGTATTGGTTGTCCATTTATTTCATTCTTTATTACCGATTTTTCTCCTCTATTATCTTTGAAAAGTTCCTCTATGTATTCTGACCATCTGTTTAAGAGATCCCCGTTGTCCATTAAAATATCTCCTCCTTTTGATCGTATGCATCCTGTATTTGAGATCCTTTTATCCCACTTACTTCTTTGATTTTGGAATGCATGTATTTGCTGTATAAAAAGCTCTTGCTAAAACTAAAAAAAACAAAAAAACCACACACACAAACAAAAACAAAACAAAAGCAAACAAACAAAAACAAACAAAAACAAACAAAAACACTCAAATGCTCCTATAATTTTGCTTTAATCAAGGTGCATACTTTCTCTGTGGGGGGTTGGTGGGTGCTCTGGTGTGGTTTGCTTCTTCTTTCCTATCAAACATCTATCGTCCATATCTTTCCTTCTTCTTTTTATGTGTGTTACTCTCTTGTAATACCTCTAATCTTCTGGCGCTCATATGACCTTATGCAGTTGCGAGCGCCATAAAACCTCTACTAAAACTAAACTACTTTCTCTTTCGACACGACAAAGACATTCTCCGGTTATACCTTTTCCACTTGTAAATCTGGACTATAGTTTGGTACGTCTACCTTGGACGTCCGCCGCTGTGACGGTCGTGCGCATTGCTACTCGAACCACTCCGTGACGACGTAATGAATCGGCTGCACAGACATCCATACAGTCAACCACTTCGTCGAGCCTTAAATTCTACGCAGGAAACAAAAAGCAACAGCAATATACGTAACAAAAAGTTTATTTCTGACCTTCAATGAGACGTTGTCGAAGGGGAGACTTATGGTGACGATTCGGCATAATAATAATTATGATTCGTCGTGTGTTTGTTTATCAGTCACGCGGTATTTACTCAAGTTTCTGGGAATAGCCACAGCTGCAGCTGGTTTTTCAGTTTGTTGTATAGTGTTTACTCAAACCTCAATTAAATAAGAGATCAACTGTGTATTCAGCTTTTAAATATGTTCTCATTATTGACTAAACACGCGTCAATATTCTCCGTCCCACCGATGATTAACCGTTCTGAGTATACCAGGTGAGTAAACGAGAGAGCCTCTTTCATTAAACAAAAAATGGGGATTTACGTTGCCGTGATCTTGAGCCCATCGATTTATGAATTACTTGCGTCTTCACCAGTGCTTGCTTACCCGTTTTATAACCGCCGCGACGCCCCCTTTTTCACCTTTATGGGGCTAACATTTTCGCTTACATAATAATATTATTATATCTATTTTAAAGTGGGGCATTGCATAATCCTCATCACCATCTGGGTGATCACCACAGAAATCACCAAAATTCGCTCACTAGAGGATGACTTTGATGTCTCCCGGGTTTGCAACTTCGCGTAATTTACCGGTCAGCGAACGAAATCTCAAGATTGCGCAGCGCGTTTTAACGATTGTATCATTGAGCGGCAGTCTGAGGACTGTGTTAAGATTATATATTTTAAAAATAATAACCCC
>NW_004797603.1:387172-389271 GCF_000002075.1 Aplysia californica
TTCTACCCCCCCCCCACACACACCCTCATATACACACACTTTTGTTATTCTAAAACGTGACTTAACATTTTCCATCCCCACTCTCAAGTTGAAGGAATGTCCGGGACCAGTCTCAAGTTTTACTGCTTCTAACACAGACTGGGTTGTGGCGAGGTCTACAAGCCTTGATCGCCTCACGAACGTTAAACAAAGTCAGGGCACAGAATTATACTTCTAGACTGGGTGCCTGGCCATTCTGGGGTACCAGGGAATGAGACTGCAGACCAGCTATCAAAGACTGGAGCAAGCCTGCCCCAGATAGACACAGACGCCACTCTACAGACCTGCACAGTGCAGAGGAATCATCCAAGCCAAAAGTTGAGACGACTTGCTACACAGATGGGCCAACACAGAAACAGAAATGTGTCTTTTCGGGTAAATGGACAAACCCGACCCCAAAGACCCTTCGAATCTCTTATGTAGAGCCGATTAGACTTTGATCTTCAGAGTCCGCACAGGACACTTACACAGCAACACGCAAATACTCAGAATTAAACCCATGTGGGAACCCCATTGCAGACACTGTGACTGCCACGAGGAGACCGTTGAACATCTTCTCCTTCACTGCCCAAACCTAGCAATTCTTCGACGCAGGCTCTTACTCCTACACACACCTACAGACTTACAAAGCCTGCTCTACTCTGGCGTCGACCAGATGACAAGGACATGTGGTTACTCGAGGAAGGCATTGCGCTGCCAAGAGCGAAATGCTCGCATCTTAAGGGATTTGAAAACAACAACAACAACAACAACAACAACAACAACAACAACAACAACAACAACAACAACAACAACAACAACAACAACAGCATACTTCTAGATCGCCGACTGTCATTGCTTCTGATTTTAGTTCTCTTTACCTCTTTAAGGAACCAAGGGACACATTAATTTATATTATGAATATTATGAATGTTGTAAAGTAATCATGGTGTAACATTATAAGTACCCACTTTCAGTGCTGCATAACGAGTGCTGTAATCGTTAGCACCGGCGCCGTAGAGAGCAAGAAGAAAGGGAACAAGAACATAAGAAAATAGAGATGTCAACGGCAACAGAAGCCAAAACCGTGTAACGTTTTAAGTCTTATTAAACTCTGGAACACAACCCGAGAAGTTGCTTAATTAATCAATGTTTAATGTTAATGGTGTTCTTGACTGTTCTCTAGTAGAATACACAACAATGAATAATATATTATATTATGTCCGAACAGGAGACCAATAGCAATGGTGTTTCTATTTTAAAAAAACCCATCATACACAACTCAGATACGTAAAATTCAATATTTTAAAGTATGTTTGTTGTTGCCCCCCCCCCCCCTTGCAAGGTTCAGATAAATGTAAGACAGAACTCAGTACGAACAAGACAGTTATGTTTCTTTTGTATAATGCCATAGCGTTCTTTACTACAGGCTTTCTCAGCGTGCGGCTGGGGTCACGGACTGTGTCTAAGTAAAGAACACCATGTATAATGCCCAAAGTAAGTCTTCAAGGGCTGTCGAATTATTAGAAAAAGTGCTTTTACTTTTAATGAGTAGAAAACTTCCCTGCAAATCAAGGGACGTGCCTGTGTGCCCACATGAAACCAGAAACACCAGTGAAGCTCAGCTGTAGTATAATGCGCGCGGAATCTCTCCCCCCCCCCCCCCCCCGGGGTACCCCTCTTGCTGTTTATATGGTTCAAATCATCGTGTGCTCCACAGTGACCCCGAAATACATCACAATGCGTGATCTAGGATATGATAATATAAGGCTATGGGACAGTGTGTACATAAGTACTCGTACATGCGCCATTTTTGTTCTGAATGCCTGTTACATTCTTTGCTGGTCTAGACCTGATCGACTAGTTATGGTTTTAGTTTATCTTAAGTGAGAGTTTTACCTAAGATTCTCCACTACCATGATATTGCACTTGCTCTTTGAGCTTTTGTCCGCGCCGTGGCGGGCCCGCTTTGCCGCACAGCGCGTGACGGGCTACGTCACTAGGCGACGCGAGATTGGTTTCATCGACGACTGCTTGGTGTGAGTGTTTATGTGTGCGTGTGTGTGTGTGTGTGTGTGTGT
>NW_004797603.1:389604-392830 GCF_000002075.1 Aplysia californica
GTGTGTGTGTGTGTGTGTGTGTGTGTGTGTGTGTGTGTGTGTGTGTGTGTGAGTGTGTGTGTCTGTGACCAAGAGGATTTGCTAAGATTGTTTAAAGATAACACAAATTAACAAAAGGAAAAAGGAGTAGGTGCTGTGAATGAGAAGGAAGAAAAGAAAACTGAAAATCAACAAACAAAAACGATGAAAATTATGATTTAAAGATTTTAAGTGGCAAGCTAATCACTTTCGCCGGGTTTAAATTGTGCTTAATAGCTAATTGGTCATTAGCCTACTTATAGAACTCACTTATTGGTCGACTTTAATCGACTCATCTATATGGGTGCAGGGTGCAACAAGTGCAACTATTGGACCAAATCCACAATAATTTTTTTCTGCAATTTTATTGGGCGGCATAGGCTTGTGGTAGAATGATGAATCAAAATGGTTGATCGGGCAAGAGTGAAGGATCACTGCTACTCATGTGACGCTGATCTCTGCGAGCTATTTTAACGACACTTGGTCACTGTTGCGTCTGTGCAAACATACTCGGCCCTGCTTGCAAACAAACATCATCTGACTATGATTGACCGATCGACCAGGGTTATTAGAAATATATATCACTTGTATAGATCTAGTGTGTATTTCTGACAGTGCGTATTTTGACAAAGGTAAGCTGATGTGTAAGAGCAGGCGGGAGGGAGGGAGGAGAAAATGGACGAGGATGGGGGAGTGGGCTAGGTACCAAATTAAAAAAAAAGTTTTTTAGAATTGAGCAAGAACTTTATTTGCACTGCTTTAGTGCTGACCAGATGTTCACCGATCGAACTTATGTAGTTTGCTGTCTAGTCATTTAATTTGATTGATATCGCAATGATGGTTAACGTGTCTAGTTAGTCTAGCACGTTGTCACTGGTCGATCTCATAATACTTACAGAATTACCAGACTTGACAGTGAGCTATGAGTGTAAATTTCTTTGTCCAACTTAAGAAGTGAACGTATTGTGGCCACTCACAGTCTTGCTTTACAATTTCTTTTTATGACTTGATGTCACGATCTTTTATATAACAATATCTGGCAGATTCAAACTGTCCTTGTCTCTTCGTAGTGGTATGAAACAACAAACAACAACAACTCTCTCTCTCTCTCTCTCTCTCTCTCTCTCTCTCTCTCTCTCTCTCTCTCTCTCTCTCTCTCACTGCCTGCACACACACACACACACACACACACACACACACACACACACACACACACACACACACACACACACACACACACGCATTCATCCACTCACATAAGCGCGTACACAGATACATTTCATAATTTGTATCAGGAGTTTAGCAAACAATCAAAACCCATCCATCTTCTGTACACGTTGAAGATTCACAGATGTCCGTTTTCCCACCGCGATTAGTACAGGGGAGACAAATCAATGACTGTGTGAGCGGGAACGACTGAGAAAGCTGTGACATTCCGATGTGACCCCGTCTTCTTGCATATTTAATTCTTCCGGGCTTGCGAGAATGTGGAAGTGTCGTTCAGAGAAATAGCTTCTCTTCTTTTTTTTGACCGAATATTCAAGATTAAAGTGAGATCAAGCGTGAGAGTGACAGGGCCAGTTTTTGTTGCTAGAACCGCTACTTTAACTCTTTCTCGATGTAGAGGACGCAATACATGTCCGATCATGTAGCGGTCTAATTTGAGCCGCCATACACAAATCAGAAACACGAATTTGCTTATTTCATGTTATGCATTTAGTTGTTTGCAATTCTAAGCCCAATATGGATAATTGAATTGATAAAAATCTGTATGAATGACAAAGTTATCGATTTTTTAAAGTTCTCCCCAAAAAGCTTTTTTTTCAGGCGTTGTCTAATGACCAGTCCTCGTCTTCACCAGACTAACTCAGAGAAAGCCCAGAAAATTGTTTTTGCTAATACTTACTTATTTACCCCCTCTCTCCCTATACCGTGAAGTACATGAGGCGGAGTACACGCTTGTCTTGTTTACTTGTTTACTTGTATGAAGGACCGACATCACTGCACAAGGGGCATTCCCATATAAGCGCTCCGTCCCCTGAAGAAGCACGACATCTCGAAGTGTGTAGATGCTGACGGTTCCAAGCAATGGTTGATTCCATAGCCTTCTGCTCCTCCCACTCAGTCTTGAACTTCTGCAAGCGTCCCTTCCAATTTCAAGCTCACGAAGTCGCTCAAGATGATGGTATTCAGTCTCTTCTTGTTCTTTTTCTCTTTTTTCCTTGACTGACCGTACAATTTCGTGTTTGTCAGGGCACAGCTTCCCTTCCGGTTTTGCTTTCTCAGCGAGCTCATCAGCTCGCTCATTGCCCTTGACTCCAGCATGGCCCGGGGTGAAGATCCACGTGATCTTTTTCCGTGTTTTCTTCTTCAGGAGCTCTGTCCATTCAGCTCTAAGGTTCCCACTTTCAACATTTCAGCGTAATCACTACCTTCCCAAAATCTCCCTGCTGCCTCTCATTCATCTTTATCCATTCTTCACCCCGCTTTATATCTTCCAGTTTTCAGCCTCAGCCATCCAAGAAGCTCCTCATTTTAGGCGATTTCCCTAAATTGCCCCCAGGCTTGTCTGTCCCAGGCCACGTTCTCCAATTTCGGCACATCCAGACCTTGGGTGATTGACCCATCCCTTGTTGTGCTTCCATAGCTTCCAGTTTTTTCTTCGTGTACTTTTTCCAGTTGGTCTTCAACACCATGTCTGACAGGACAATCTTGTCTTCGGCATTTTTAGAACATGTTCTAGATATCTCCTTCTTCTTCTTTTTGTTGTTGTGTTGATGCCTTCAATTCCAGCTCTTTCCAACTCTACATTATTTGCAAATAGTGTTGTTTTATATGACTGTACGAAGTCATGATGACGTTATAGAATGTAAAAAAAGGGGTTAATGAACTAATATTGAGCATTGCATGGGTCAAAGTGTCCCTTGAACATTTATTTTACTTTTATCCGCCGCTTATACCCTTTTGGGTGTCGCGGGAAGAAAGAGACGTCTCTCTGCCACCAGCCGGAGAGCTTGGGTCAGGGGATGCCGTGAGTTGATCATGTTTCCCTGACTCTATCTATCCATGTCTTTCTCGGTCGCCGTCTAGCCTTGTTGCCGTCGAATTTTATGTAGGCAATGTCGAAATGTCGAAATGTAAGAAAGCTGTCAATTCTGCTGAGTAACACGTCTTTGGTATGTAAGACTTGAGGTGCTGGGGGCTGGGG
>NW_004797603.1:393847-404375 GCF_000002075.1 Aplysia californica
GAGGGGGGGGGGAGGGACATTGACAAACAATCATGATCTGATCCGAAGACGTATACTGATTTTGTTTTTGAAATTCCCCACCTTGTCCTGTGGTGGAAACAAAGTGACGTAGGATAGAGGACAACTCTTCATTGTGTTGTGCCATGAGGCAAGGTTGTGGTTCTTGGCTTGGTCTATACGGGAGTCTCCGATGTTGTGGCAAAGACATTGCAGTCAAAGCGTATGAGTTCGATTCTTAACCCCCTAATCGCTATCTTAGAATTACAAAGTTACAGAGGTCAGAAACTATGTTCTATCTGTTCTATCAAAATCGTAAGATTAATCGGATTCATGATCAAGATAATATTCAAAGAATTGCATTCGAAAAAGCTTGACATGTTGTGACCCTCAAAATTGTGGCGTCAAATTTCTCAAAACTAGGTAGATTCTACTGGATTGATAGAACTTTGTACTTCTATGCGATTTGAAATCGATTCTTAACCCCCTTTTGTCGACGGCAGATAAAGTTTCGTTTTGTAATTTTGCAGCCAATTTAATCGCTATTTCAACTCCTTTACAAATGAGCTTTCCTTTTTTCTTTTTTTTCATTTTACTCTCTGAAAATGTATAGGTTTACGGCTGTACTTGCTTGGTACAGTGCGCCCGTTCATAAGCACTTTCTTACATAGTATGGTGAAATCACACAATGTTGCCTAACAAGAACACACAATGACACCACAGGCTATTTATCATTGCCACTTTTGTTCTAGTAAGGTTTTACGGGGCTTGCAACTGCATAAGATCTTATTATGCGCGAGCATCGACACTTGGAGAGTTAAAAAATCGGGAGACACAATTCTTCGCGAGTATTTCGGCATCTGGATCTGATTGTACCCCTCATTTACTTGTGCCGGGCAGAAGGGCCGGGGCAGCACGCCCTAAGAAAGTTCTAATTGCGCTTTTGAGGTGGAAAAACGTAAGAATTGACGTCAGTCTCACTTCAGTTTAGTGTGCCACTGTCCTTCGTGTGGCTCAAGTTGAATTTAAAAAAAATACCATGTGCTCCATTGTGAACCGGAAAATGTCAGATCAGGGTGCTCGATCTAGGGTATTATTTATTCCTCAAACGGCTGGTTTGAAGTTGCTACTTATGTATCTGCTATGTCGCATTAAATTCGTTTTCCACTGTTGTTTTTTTGTTCATGTCTTGCCTTCTTCCAGCATTAGATAACCATTACTGGGTCGTTGTACATGTACTTTACCCAAACTTGTTTCCTCTAACTGGGCTTGTCGATCCAGAAAACAAAGCCTTTCTGTTGATAATTTGATGATGATATTCGGCTGTATACGTAGAAAAGCAGTGAGGACGTGCTTCCTCCAGTAATAAGATGATGTAGCTATGGAAGAATGTTTTAGTGTATTCCATAGACTTATACTCCGAGACTGCGTACTTTCATGGCCGCTGGTTTTTGCCCTTTTTGAAAAAATCTTCGTTGCCAAGCGTGCGTACTGTGCGTGGCGCAATTTTACCCCCCAAATAGAGTGCAAAACACCAGTTTCGCTACTGTCGAATTAGGCCTTGCCCTTCATCTAGCTCTAATCAAATTAAAATATCACGCCCTCCATAGTGAACCGGAAATACACATCATAATGTATGCGTACCAAAGTGCTCGATCTAGGATATGTTTAATGTTATAAATCTATGGCTAGCTGCGCGTCAATTCAATGACGTAATACTCATCACACATTGTCACGTCTCTTCAGTTCCCTTCTATTTCTATGGGAAGTAGAGCGAAAGAGGAAAAGAAAATAGGTGAGACAAGATCACGAGGCAGACTCCACACATGTCCATTTGAGTATAAATATTAATGTCGTGTGCAATCTCACCATTAGAAAAGGTGTGCTCTGTTCGTGAATGCGCAGGCTTGTAGGTTTTTTTTCTTTTCAAAAATGCCCTATAGCGTTTGGTAAAAAGGAGAAGAAAAAGGGTGGGGAGTCATGCGTAGTATTACTCAGCTGTACAGTATTGATTTTTAAGAAGGAATGCTGGGATTTACTTTTTATGTATCATCGAATAACGGAATAGTTTTATCTGCACGACATCAATGTTTTAATCTGAAAACTTGGTCAGCTGTATTCAAACAACCGTCCCCCCCCCCTCCCCCATCCTCTTTACTCGGTTTCCCCTCACCGTTTTTGGTGGAAGTTGGATGCAAGGTGCTTTTTGATTTGACGTAAAAGTCTGCCCTCCTTTTTCTGTTGCTTCTCTTTATCTATGGGTATTTTTTTTTTCTTTCTAGCACTTAAAGAACGTATTCGTGATTGAACGCTTTCTTTTGACTCAAAACCCCCAGGATTTTCCACACGCTTTGCTATATTTACCAAATCATCTCACTCGTGCAAGCTCGCTCCAAGCTGACAGGATGGTTAAAAAGTCCCACGACGGACCGGGGGAGAAGCTGCAAAGTTTCGAGAACGTCATTGTGTCGAGCTGTAACTGGATACCGATTTGTGGTGGGGACGGGGGTGGGGTGGGAGG
This sequence comes from Aplysia californica, assembly GCF_000002075.1. Lineage (NCBI taxonomy): Eukaryota > Metazoa > Mollusca > Gastropoda > Aplysiida > Aplysiidae > Aplysia > Aplysia californica. Next base: position 396,366 of record NW_004797603.1, read on the forward strand.
GGGGATGGGATGATCCTCAGGTAGATATACATGTATATATATAAATATACTAGACACACCTTGTCCTTCAGCAAATACAGTGGACGTCACTAGCTCTGCTTCTGAAGAGACCTAATCGCCTTGGGAGAATATAACATTCTCGGGGTTATTTCACTACAATGTTTTTTTTCTAGATACGTAGCTCTTATGTAGGCCGCTAAGAAAGCGTTCCTAAATCTCTAATCCCGTATACTAGAAATAAATAATAGTATTAATTCGTAATTAGTTTCGCGCACAGCAGCCTAAGCCATTGTACTTTCGTATAGCGGGCGAAAGAAGGGAGAGGAGAGCTTATCTTGAATTCTATTAAAATGAAATTACATTTAAATCGCCGGAAAGCTGCTGTTTGTAGGACACTTTTATTAATGTTGAATTGACGGAGGGAAGGAAAGAAATGAGCTTTTAAAAAAATAGAAGGACGGCGATCTAGGACTCTTGTTTCAACATGTACCTTTGTCGACTTGTCGGGCTCGTCACAGATGCTAGGACGTAATACAGCAGTCACTGTCTATAAGAGCTGGACTTTGTTTGCTGGAGCTTTCGCCCACCCACTCGTTGTTTTACAATAACTTCCAATACGACCAAACAGTGTGCACTTAGTTTGTTCATGTGACAGAGTAGCCGAAACAAACGGACATTTTGGGACAGAACTTCAGCGATACAGGAATAGCGGACCACAACAAGTCGTATGAAGATGGCGTTTCGGCTTCGGTAAGTAAAACAAAAACACAATTTTAAACGATAAATTAAAGTAAAAAAAAGGTCAGATTTGTATGATAAAAAGTGACGTCACTGTTGTGTTTCAATGTGCTGCTCTTTGCGCAAACAAACTCCAGCATGCATTTTATTTAATTGGAGTTTTTTTTAAAACTCTGTCTCCCTGACTTATGTTTCCACCTCATGTTTTTCTCCCTCCCCCCCCCCCCTCTCTCTCTCTCTCTTTTTCTCTCCGTATTCTAGTCCCCCCTTTTTTCTTTATTTCTTTTTTTCTCTATACTTTTTCTTTAAAAAAATCCTTGTTCTGGGTTGTTTTTTTCATGTTGTCTCCCAATGCTGCAGCGTATGTGCATATGTACGTATGTGTGTATGTGAGTATGTATGTGTGTGTGGTGCGTGCGTGAGTGAATATGTGTTTGCATGAGTATGTAACACCATGTACCTTTAAAATTGATTTGTAAATCCATTATATGTATCATGTTAAGCGCATAGAGCATTGCATAAGTGGATATGCGCTATATAAATGCAATCCATTATTATTATTGTTATTATGACATTTATACCTAGTTTGGAAGATAACTGGATCTCTGAACCTGTCAAGTTTAGAGTCATCTCAAGTCAGAAAAAGATACCCAATGAAAAGACCTGCGTCTGTGGAATAGAGGTTAGATGCGAAGACACATCAGTTTAAAAAAGACACCCCCCCCCCCCAACAACCAACAACCAATTAAAAAAAAACATATAAAGAATTGGTATTTTTTTACACACAGCAGACAACAACAGCATTCTATTGTAACGCTGACTCCCCTGAATCACTCCGCTGCAAGTGGTCAGACAAAGGCCAGATTATGAATATATTATTCCTCGAATAAGTATCCACAAAGAAAACGCTTGAAGAATATCCCGCTTTACTGCCAATATATCTACATGAGTCATCACTCCCTTTTTGAAACTCATTGACGATGCGCCTTCTTGACATTGGAGAACGCTTAAAGACGCACGATATTGAAATATTATTTTTTAAAAAACCCCAAAGAAAAACCCCCCCAGCAACCCCCAAACCCACGCTATTCACACAGACCGGTCACGACTGGTAGGTTCTTTTAGTCTTCTTTTCCTCTGTTCTTTCTCTTATTGAATGCCTTGTATTTTTCTTGCGCTAAACGACCCTGTTATTCAGAGGCGTTTTACTTTAAATTTCTAAAGTTTTAGTAAGGTTCTACAGCGCTCGTCACTGCATAACTTCATAAGAGCACCAGCGTTTTACTTTGATGAAAACCAATTCCTTGACCTGGGTTTGTCGATCTAGAATAGAAGACCGGTATTTTTAAAAATTTTAAACTATTCTATAAAAAGGTCATCATCATAGATCTGTGACAGACATCGGCGTTCTTGGTTCTCCATTCATTTCTTTGCTCGGATGCTCTTAAAAAAAGATATGTTTCCCTGATCTTTCCCCGTGATTCATTTGTTTAGGTTCCCTAAGTACGTTTCTCTGTGACTTCCCCTGCCTCGTTTGCCTTCAATTTTGCCAGCGAGAGCTAGATGTTCAAGATCTTTATGTCTATTCATGTGTCCCCAAAACTGCTTTTGTCGTTTCCTGATTGTTTTTGACAGTGAGCGTCCCACGTGGGCTTCATCAAGCATTACCTCATTTGATTTCTTTTCCTTCCACGATATTCCCAGCAGTCTCCTAAGAAACCACATTTCTGTTGCTTCTATTTTATCTTCACTGTCTCTAGTGATTATCCAGCATTCACAGCCATATAGTTGACCAAAGCTAGCATTTCCGAACTTTTATTATGGTAGTCATTGAGATGTTTCTATTTTTCAGGATTGGGCTCATTTTTATTGAAACAAGCCGTAGCCATTGCAATTCTCCATTTTATTTCTTGTGTGTATTATTTAGCGTTTATATTATTGGTTCGAAATGTGCTCAACCTTGCCTGAGGTTCGCTGATCGAGCAAGAAAGAAAAATATAAAAGAAATTCTTTTTACCATGTAGTATACGTATAAGGCCATACTGTCAGGATAAACATCAATGTGTATTGCTTTTTCGAGTATGTATCTATAAAACTTCAAAAGTAATTAAATTCCTGCATGTGGTGACGTGGTATGTGCATTATTTTTTTAAGCTTTATTTTTTTTTCCATATTGAATTTCAATGAGAGTAATAATAATATTAATGTATACCTGCATGTGTATTTACGGCCCTGTACAGTCAAGAAAAATTTCCATCAGAGACAATAAAGTATTATCTTATCTTATCTTATCTTATCTTATCTTATCTTATCTTATCTTATCTTATCTTATGAATTAAGTGTCCGCTACGTCTTTTGAGAGGTGAAAAAATGTATTCCTTTGTTAACAGTTTATCTGATAGTGGAATCATAACATTATTCTTTTTGGTTAAAAACAGGTGTTTTTACCCCCCTCCCCCCCCCCAATCAGTACAACATTATAGATCATTTAAGAGGTGGAATCCCGACCCTGCCTATCAGGGGCCATTCCGGGTTGAGATGGAAACAACATCTCAGCAGAAAGAGCGACATACTAAATAAAACTGTTCTCCCTACTCGGGAATCGAACTCAGGCCTCCTGTGTGCGACAGAGAAGTGCCTGGCCGCTACACTGTTGCACATAACTCAAGCAAAATAATAATGTTCAGTTATCATGATGATAAAGAAAGGGTTTCTTTTTTTATTTTATTATAGTGCATCAAAATTGCGTGGCACAACTTACCTACAAATATCTCTTTAACGAGTGAATCAGTATCACCCTACTTTGCACAGCAGTTTGTATAATTTTTTCTTAATTAAATCATATTTTCCCACAGCTATTGAGGCTAGATAAAAATTTTTTCTCATAAATTCATATAAAATACTATAAGTCTCCGTCACGCGGAAAATGGGATTATTTACAGCACTTCCCTCTTCTTACCCGCATTTTGCATACACACACGGCCTACGTCACAGCTCAACAATGACACTGTTTTGTGGCGAAATTTGTTACAAGAAATTGATTTCATAATTAACACTTTTTTGCACTAACGGTTCTCAGAACATACGTTCAATAAGCATTATGTCACGATTAGAAAAACATGACGGACTTGCTTTTAAATTGCCCCAGCTGTAAATCTTTAAAAATCTGTGGAAACCACCCACTTGAATTATAAAAATTAATATCTACATTTATCATGGAATTTTCTAGAATACAGCTGACAGATGTTTACAACAAGTAGTGATCTGTTAAAAAAATCGACACAAGTCATTGTGCAAAAGCAGGAGAGTCTATGTTCGACAGTTGAGGAAATATTTGCCAATAAGTTGCGCAATGACTTTTGACAGCACTATAGTAATACATTTTTGTGAATGGAAATGTAGATCAGGAAGATCTAAGGGGAAGGAGCGAAAGTTTAGGTTTACTGAACAATTTACTCTTTAAAAAACCCGACATAACTGCAAGTCTGCTTCGGTTGGCCCGCGATCTGAACAGACCAAAAATAAAAAAGGTTTTAGTATCATACCGTAACGAAATAAGCCAAAAGCGTCTTTCGCGCATAACGTCACGGCATGTGTGCACTAGGTCAAGTCAGTTCCGAAAGGAAGGTTAAAGTTTACATTTAACGATAATCGAACTTGTGAATGAACATGCATCATCAAAAGAACACCTTGCTCTTTAAATAGTGTATATGATTCACAGAGGAATTGACTGGCGTCTACAGTGTTGCGGCTAGGTGCTTTCGCCGTCGCATTCAGGAGACTCGAGTTCGATTCCCGAGTGGGCAGAATTTTCATCGAGTATCTAGGTCTTTCTGCTGGGATGGTATCCATCTCAGGCCAGAATGGCCCTGACAGGCTGGTCCAAACCCGTCTCCTAAATGATTCAAATTGTGTCCATAGGGGTGTAAAAACAGCTACTCTCATCCTCATCATCATCATCATCATCATCATCATCATCATCATCATCATCATCATCACCATCACCATCATCCAGTGCCAGATCTGCGACAGACATCGGCGATCATGGTTTTCCATTCATTCATTTGCTCGGATGCTCTCAAAAAAGCTACGTTTCCCTGATCTTTTCCTGTTACCCATTTGTTTAGGTTCCCTAAGTATGTTGTTCTGGGCCTACCCCTGCCTCGCTTGCCCTCAATATTGCCAGTGAGAGCTAGATGTTCAAGACCCTTTTGTCTATTCAGGTGTCCCAAAAACTGCATTTGTCGTTTCCTAATTGTTTTTAACATTTTAACCACAGCAACACTACCAAAGAAAATAAAAAATATAAAAATACATTTAAAAAATGTTGCATTTTAATAAGTTCATGTTGGCGTACCAATGCCAACGTAAAGCTGTCGAGGTCAAGATTGAACTATGATGATGATGATAATAATAATAATATTAATATAAAAAATAATAATAATAATAATAATAATAATAATTTAAAAAAAGATAATAATAAAAAAAATAATAGATAGATAGCATTTGTATAGCGCAAATCCCCGCTCAGCAGCAAGCTCTATGCGCTTCACAATCTGTACTATTGCCCCAGCAGACCTGAGAGCATTCTGAAATAACCTCAGCTTCATGGGAAGCATACAGTGCAAGCAGCCATTTATAGGAGCTGAAACACTAACACACTGACAAGATCTTTCGCTGTCTGTGGCTGGGTACCAATTCCCAACTGTGTGAAGTCAGGAAAATTCGTGTAAAGTGCCTTTCCCAAGGACACACCGTCGGGCCCGCGGCTCGAACCCCCCAACCCCGCAACCTCACGATTACGAGTCCGGTAACCTGACGACTAGGTCACCGACAACTTAACGATTACGAGTCCGGTACCCTAACCACTAGGCCAACGACACCATGACAGGGCAAAACACGTGTACTTTAAATCGTTGCCCCCCACGGGACGCCGATCGGCGACGGTGTGATATAGCAACAAAAACGTTGCTACCATATTTCCTTTTTGACAGGCGCACTTGTTAAAGTTTTTCCTCTCTGAACGGTTGGTGTGGCCTTTGAGGTAAAAAATCAGTTTGTTTACAACAATTGGAGTAATTTTTTGTTGTAGGAAAAATGTCGAGAAGATCTAGCATGAGTGCTGCTTCACGCTTACACCATGATGAGAATTCGGGTGATGAATGAGCTAGATCAGTTCCGATTCTAATTCCTTTTTTGGTGAACATGCTGTCATCACTTTCAATTTTCTCAGTATGCTGACAATTTCACAATGGTTGGGGTATTTTTGCCGAGATACAGGTATAGTATTGATGTACCCCATCAGCATCCGGGTCCGTGGGGACAAAGGTTGTGCGCTCTGCGCGCTTTGCGGGTGGAAAGTGTTAAAACGGACCTGTGCGAATGTAGTTCTAGAGCAATGAAAGTTGTAAATTGTTTGTTATTTTGAGACTGGAAGTGCATTTCCCTCTGCTTTCTTCTTCTTCTTCTCGATTGCATCACACTTGAAGTCTGGTATCTAGTATCTGTCATTCATTGGGCCGTCCTGCTCAGTTCATCTGTCGGCCTGTATAGCTTCTCTTGTAGTGTCAGTGGGGTTGACCACGTTTCCTGTCTCAGGGCCCTGTGTGTCTTGCAGTTGCAGTGCTGAAGGATGTGTTCAACAGTTTGGTCCGCCTCTCCACACTGACATTTTGGTGTTGTCCCTCTGCTTTGTTCTATAACGTATTATTCATCTGCACTGGTTAGATCTAACAGCGACGAGATGTGATAGAATATGCGTGTGCCCCCCCCCCCCCCCGAGAGAGAGAGAGAGAGAGAGAGAGAGAGAGAGAGAGAGAGAGAGTAGCCTGCGAGTTGTTGTTTTTGGGGGGGGGGGGGGGAGATACACGATGGGGAGGATGGGCAGAGTGTGAGTGCGCACGTGTTATTTGCTTTGTGTTCCTTTGGCGATAACTAATTGCCTGCTTGATTGATACCGACTTATAGATAGATAGATAGATAGATAGATAGATATATATATATATATATATATAATAAAATATATAATATATACCCCCCCAAATATATATATGTATAGCCACCAACAGCCAACAACCAAACGGGTCACAGATGAGACATAGACGTGTTTTGGGAAATCTTTACTTTATATTTTGTTTTCTTTGTTCTTTGTGAGACTTATATTACAAAAAAGAATATTATAATGTGTCGTGACGCGGTGGAATCAGGCACTCGTAAATTTTCGGGCATATGGAATAGTTGTTATTATCTGAAAGCTCTTTTTTCTCTGCTTTCAATGAAAAGTACCCATGTGTATCTTGAATAGAAGTCGAGATATTTGCGACTGACAAAGGTGGAGTCACCTGGTTTGAGTGGTAAAGAGAAAATAGCCGCCACAGTTTGGTAACTTCAGTGGCTTGAACGTCCTTGTAAACCGAAAAATGACATAGTTTGTGCATTTAATCAATTTTTTTTCAGTAAAAATCACATGAAAATGTGTTTTTATATGGACATAACAGGTGTGGAGCCAAAAACCAAAAACTTAATCAAATTAAAATTACCAAAATAGTGGAAAAGTGCCATTTTCTTCCATTTCCTTACATGTACTTTGACGAATGCCTTATTTCTCCACAATGACTCACGTCATATTGAATGTTTCTTCCCTCACTAAACTGATATACATAATGTGAGGCAGCGTGGTGGAATCAGGCTCTCGTCAAAATAATCAAAGTGAAGAAACCTGCATTTTTCCGCAGGTTTGTGAATTTTTATCAAATTTATGTTTTTTGGCCCAACATCGTTCGTGCCCATTAAAGAACTCATTTCTGTGTGGATTTTTCGGAAAACGTTAATTAAAGGCTCAAAAATGTAAATTTTCAGTTACCATGGATTCTTAAACTATGGGAATAACTAATTTTTGGCGGCCATTTTCTCAATAATTTCACCTAAAAAAACAGGTGACCCCCACCTCCTTCTTTCGCAAATATCTCGACTTGTATTCAAGATAAATGGACATTTTTTTCCTCCAAATAAAGGCAAATGAACAAGCTTTAAGATGATACCAATAGCTCAATATGCCCCAAAATTGACGAGAGCCTGATTCCACCACGCTGCCTCACATATATATGGACAACAAGTAGTCGTTTTCTGTATATCTTTTTTCTGTGAAATGCCGAATTACTAAACTCTAGTTCATACCTTGCGTCATGTTTGAAGACATAGAAAACTGAAGACCAATAGAATGAAGAAGGAAATTTAAACTGAAAAAAATGTACTTCGCTAAAGCACCCCCCC
>NW_004797603.1:408391-412159 GCF_000002075.1 Aplysia californica
CACGCACACACACATACACACAGACACCCAATCCGGGCTGCAGATAAGACAAAACCGACAGCCTATCAACACCATCCGTATAGATTTTCTTTGGTATGCTTTTTTTTTGTTTTTTAAAAATAATATACCTTTAAAAAAAATTAAAACGAAGACAAACATTTTTCCAACATTAGAATCACAATGGCGTGTAGGGCCTAACGGAGAAAAGATAAAGCCAACAGCCTGTCTACACTATCCTTGTAGATGTCTTTTTTGTGTGCATGTACTGAAGATATCTTTTTGTTTTTGTTAAACCGAGACTGAGACACATTGTTTTAAACGTTAGAATCACAATGGGTTTTAAGACGCGTATTGTTTAACTGATAAGACCTAAGCTATTTCAGCGGGGGCCTGGGAAGGTTCAAGGTAGGGCACTGTCATTTTTTCACATTTATTTTTAAACTGACACTGCGATATGAATATCCCTTTCACATTCCTTTATGCGTGGCGATGGTGATCTCCAGTGACTAGGCTACGAGACTCGGAATCGTGAGGCTCTGGATTCAGGGGTTCAAGCCTCAGACCTGACGTTGTGTCCTTGGGAAAGTAACGTTACAGGAATTTTCCTCACTTCGCCCAGGTGAGAATAGTACCCGGCCACAGACAGCGAAAGGTCTTGTCAGTATGTTAGTGTTTTAGCGTGCACTGTATGCTTCCCAGTGAGTTGAGATTGTTTCAGAATGTTATCAGGACTGCTGGGTTACTAATTAGAATGTGAAGCGCGTAGAGCCTGCTGTTTGAGCAGGAATTTGCTACCAACCAGGCAGGAACCAGGTGCATACCTGTTTTCTTTCAATTTATCGATCGATTCGTTGATTGACTGGTTGATTGGTTGATTTGTTTATTTATTTATTTATTTATTTATTTTTAAATTAATTAATTAATTAATTTGTTTGTTTGTTTCTTTATTATTATTTGGCCTAACTTTTTGCTGCAGAGTAGTTTTGTTGGAGCACGGGGGCTTTTTGAAATATCATATTTTACTTGATCCTGAAAGGTCGAGTATTTTAGAAAACTTACACGGATTTCAAGGAAAAAAAGAAAGAAACGTCCTTGGTTACTAGAATGGAGTGACATGTCTGCCGCTATTTGCCGTTATGGCAGGGTCCAGGCAGCACAGAAAAGGAGAACAGTTTTGACTCAATAACCCTTCGTGGACGATTACTTACTTACTTACATACTTGGTTGGAGAATAGGCATCATTGCAGGCGGCACAATGCCATAGCTGCTCACCCCTCCTCTTCAGGATCCAAGAAAGGGTCTGCTTGCTGATCGTGCCAATTAACAGCTGGTTGGATGTTTTTCTGGCTGTTCCACGCTGGTTGCTGTCTCTCCCCAACCCTCTAGAGACACCAGCCTGGACGATGGGAGTGTCCACTGAACATCACCTAGTATCTGAGTGGGCGTTCCCAATGTCCGATGGGATAACATGAAGTATTACTGCTAAAACAATCTCTTACGAATCCGAGTATATTAATTATAACTCGCAAGTAGTATATAATTATATAAAATACTACTTCACCCCCCCCCCCCCCCCCCGGGGCGGCCACTGACTGAAGTGTCTTTAGGCCATTCCCAAAGGGGGGGGGGGGATATTTCTCGTTCTAATGCTTAGTAGAATAGTAAATGGGCTGATCCAACAATGCCATGCTCATAACTGTGCCTGAACTACAACAGGGAACTGATGTTTTTCCTTTCCTAATCCTTACTATTGTCATTTTCCCTCTACTTCTTTTGTATGTTTGTCACACTATTGTGACCCGCTATTTCCGGGGTGCCTTGATAGTTGAAGAAGACTTTGTGCTGTTGAAGCAAGAGAGGTGAGCAGAGTAAGTCTGATTCCCTGTAAGGACTTCTCTGTTGACATCCACACTTGGCGCTCATATGACATTGGCAGTTGCGAGCACCGTAAAATCTCTACTAAAACTATTTAAAAAATACTACCCTTTTTCACGTTTACAGAGTTTTAGCCATTTTATGAACATTTTGCATGCATCCCCCTTCACGTGTTTCCCGAAATTTGGAAAAAAAGATCCACCAAAACGTGGCAGAATAATTCTGGTGTCAAAGACTTTAATTTGCGCCACATCTGTCAACAAAGTTCTCCGTTTATTAGCATATTTGACCAGAATTAATTTACACCGATTCGCAGTATTTGGTTTTCATGAAGCTCCTTGTTGCGGTATATCATTAATTGGTTTGGGTCATGAATGTCGTGAGGGGTATTTCAGATACAATCTTAAAAAAAAAACCCAATACGGTCATCACCTAAATCAGTAAGCATTGTAAGTACAATTTCCAACAGAAATATAGATGAAAGATGTAAGATTGATACGTTGGTACCTCAGAATTATAAAGTTATATCTGACATTTTTTAGCCTTTTTGAGTTAAGACCATGAGGCCAAAAAGGAAATGCTCTATGTGCTCTATCAAAATCGTACAAATTGTCGGAGTCGGTATCAAGATATTCAAAGAATTACATTCGAAAAAGCTTGACTTATTGTGGAACTCAACTTTTTTAACGTCACATTTATCAAAACTAGGCATTGTTGAGCAGATAGAACGTTGTAATTCTGAGGTCGCTACTTGCCTACATAGTTGTCCATTTATTTGCTTGTTTGAGCAGAAATCTAACTCAAGGCTCCAGTATTTGGTTTTCAGGAAGCGCCTTGATGCGGTATATCAATAAGTTGGTTTTACTTCTCCGTCTCTGCTTGGGTCATGAATATCGAGAGCGGTATCTCAGATAACAGCTTAACCCCTCCCCCCCCCCCTCGAAAAAAAAATAACTCACGAAAAACGAACAACCCCAAACAAGTAAAACAAAAAACAAACAAACATACGAAAAACAACAACAAACAAACAGGGCAAAAACAAAACAAATCAGAAAACAAACCCAACAACACCATGACCTACACCAGTAAGCATTGACAGATCTAGTACAATTTCTAACAGAAATATGGATTGAAAATATGGCATTGCTGAAATGAAAGATATGAAATTGATAAGTCTATGAAGCGGTAAAAATGCGTGGCAACTTATTGCCATTATTATTAATAGCCTTTTAAAAAACTTCAACTTATTTTCCAAAGAAAATATTATCCGGTATGGTTTACTCCTTCTTTTCTATTAAATGACAGTATCATTCTTATCTCTCCTTCTTCTTTCCTTAGAATGGTATTTTCGAATAACACCTCAAATCTTCGACACTTATTGTTATCTAATTGGGTTGCAAGTGACGCAAGACTCTTAGTTAAACTAAAAGAAATACAACAGCTGCATCTATGCCGATAACTGCTATCACCAGTAAGCAAATTCTGCACAATTGGATACATGTCTACCAGCCTTAATATCTTTCTCAGTCGTCCTACTCCTCACTACTTACTCCTCCATGCAATTTTTCCAAATGAGTGGCATCATAGTGAAATCCGACGCTGGTCAAAAAAAATATATCCGACATGACATTTTTTGGGTGTACCTTAGGCAAGTCTTACCGCATTTTTTTCTCTTTGTTCAACAACTTCCATGTTCATTAAAGATACATTTAGGTGTGTATTTTATTGGAAAACGTCGATCAAAGGCACACCACGTGTATTTGCGGTTGCCAAGGACACTGGAGCTTTGGAAACTTTGGCGGCCATTTTCTCGCTAATTTCACGACTGATATCAGGAGTTCTATTCGAGTTAAGATATAGGATGGTATTTTTCCTTCAAAAGTAAGACACCCC
>NW_004797603.1:413006-417104 GCF_000002075.1 Aplysia californica
TCTCTCTTTCTCTCTGTCTGTCTTGTCTCACTCTCTTCCTCTCTCTTTCTATCTCTCCTCTCTTCTCTCTCTCTCTCCCCCTCTCTCTCTTCTCTCTCTCTCCCTCTCTCTCTCTCTCTCTCTCTCTCTCTCTTTCTCTCTCTCTTCCTCTCCCCTCCTCTCTCTCAACCCTAAGGACAAAGTGGATTATGTCCGATCAGCAGAGGATCAAAGACAATGCTATGGCACATTTCGAAAAAACATACATAAATAATTAGAAACAGCCAAGAGAATTGCAGCTGGTTTTGAACCAACATACACAAATTAGAAACAGCAAAGACAAATGTTGCAGCACATTACGAACAAAATATACACAAATTAGAAACACAAGTTTGAATATTTCCCAGAATGCTTGCTATTGCCTTTCATTGTAAGTTTCAGATAAAGGGAACCACCCCCACCCCCGAAAAATCTGTATGAATAAAGACGCTCAACGACTTGATTTTTTTATAGAACGCCAAAACAGAACCAGTGAGTTTTCAAGTGTGAAAGACAGGCCTATTCAATGAGTGAATTGTGTTCGAGGACAAGTATCTAGGTCATGCCACAAATCTTAATGACACGCACTTTTGTGAGCATTTACAATAAGAAGCATAGAACGAACTTTGATATACTCACAGATCTTTCAATACTGTTTGCTTTATCTGAAATTTCTGTACTGCATCATGTTTACTATTATGAAATGTGCAAACATGCTGTTCTGATTTGTGTTCAACGGTTCTCTGAATTGTGCATTAAAGCCCCAGTTACATGCAACGATAAGTTGTATCAGACCGTCATAATATGCGAGAACTGTCTGTTTTATCGACCTGTGTACACTGTTACACGTTCCAGTCCATTTGAGGTTCTTTCTCCTTGCGTTAGAGAGCTGCCAAGTTCTATTTGCAACACCAGCCGTTTGCTTGCACTTTCTAAGCTGTTACTTATCAAAAGAAAGAAATAGAGGTTTATTATGGACAAAACATTGGCTTTTAAAACAAAGTACGTATGAGCCAACTTTCACCTGACTCTGCCCGATAGCTTTTTTTCATTTCTTTCTTGAATGGTGCTTTAAAATTGATTAAGCCTATAGGCCTGCTACTTTCTTATTATCACAAAGTCTTAGGTTGCATCTTGTTTCAACTGTTTGCAAAATAGCACAAGTTGCTCTCTTAATTTGTCACTGTAGTCTTTGGACTTCCACAGACTTTCATGGGATCTGTACATCTCAATAAGAGCAGCGCCTTTTGACAAGTCACCACGTCAGTGTGCAGCGTTTAGGTAGAAGCTAATATATAAGATCTTAGATGCGCAGCACACAAGATGATATTGATACATGACTTTGCTATCTATCAATTGAAAAATAAAATGTTCGCTTAGGTTTGAATATCATATCAAGTCAGGTTTGTTGCGAACCATTTTGCTTATTTTGATACGCTGACACCGAAAATGAAGCCCTTAGCGAGGTTCAAAGGGTCGAATACAAGTTGCTGCAAAACAAAAACAACTACTAAAAAACAACCCCAGAACAAAACAAACAAAAAAATCAATTAAAAACAATTCAGAAAGAAGTAAAAAAATATATGCGTTCAGATCGAGTGCAGTGATGCGCTCGCAGCTGGCAAAGTTTTCAGGCTGACTGCACACCAACCATGAACACGTCACGCCTCTCTGACTGACGCAGCAGCTCCTGATGTCAGAGGAATAAAAAACCTGGAGTTCAGTTAACGTAAGTTACACACAAGAGAATCAGGGATCCGTGACTTTGTTCTGTAAAGATGCCTAATGGCAAAACCCATGATGAAATAAAAGGTGCTTTTGTAGATTTGTCTCAATAGATGACGTCTTTACACACCACAGTCACACATGATTGGTTACACGTATTTCGTGTGTAGCTTTTTTAAAATGTGAACTCTTTTTCAGTAGACCCCTCCCTCCCCCAAATCAGATTCAAATAAAAAAGCACGAAAAGTTTTAGGCACACCTTTATCCGTTGAAGGGTTCGGTGTCGCACACACATAGACAAAAATGACACCGTATCTTCCCCAAGGTTACCACACACACATCATTTCCTTATTATGGCGTAAACAATTTTGGGATTTACAACGTGTCAAACTTTTTAAAGAAAGTACAATTCTTTGAATACCTTGATAACGACTTCAAATTTGAATAATCTTACGATTTTGACAGGGCAATTAGAACATCATTTGGTTTCTGACCTCGTGGTCTTAGTTACTCAAAACGGCCGATGAGTCGCGAGGTATGTATCCTTATGCGCGACCACATCACACACCACACACACGGCTTGTCGACCGGAACTCCTTGGCTAGGTATTTTGACCAACGGTGATGCTTTAAACCTGTCCTACCCCCAGTCTATCGCGCGCGACGAGGTCTCGATCACTTTAACATGGATCGATCGCAGGCGACGGTCGCTCGTGGCAAGACGTCGCATCGCGTGTAAGGAGACGGGTTCTTTATACTTGAGTGATTTTGGCGCGGCAAGGACGCGCGCGACGCAGCGTGACTTCGCACATGACGAGATATGCTCGAGGAGTCATCCAGATATCTCATGGGAAATTTCCTTCCGTCAAAACCTCTCGGTGATTTTGTTTCCTTGTCCCTTTCGTGAACGTGTGAGAGAACTGGAATCTAATTACCGTCCGTTATTTGAAAATGTGTAAGTACATGTAGAGAATTCCGTCGTCAGTCATTCTCTGAACGTGTAAAGATGTAAACTACTCCCCCGTCTGTCGTTCTCTGAACGTGTAAAGATGTACACTACTCCTACGTCTGTCGTTCTCTGTATAAATACAGTATATATTTTTGTCACCTATTCTGTGAACGTGTAAGTATATGTACAGTATTCCCTCTTCAGTCATTTTTCTGAACGTATAGCCGTGTCAGTCATGCTCTAAACGTGTAAGTACATGAGCAGCATAATATCAGGCATTCTTTAAACGTGTAAGTATATGTACAGCATTCCCACTTCCGTCATTATCTAAACGCATAAGTATATGTACAATATTCCTTTGTCAGTCATGCTCTAAACGTGTAAGTACATATACAGTATATCCTCGTCAGTCATTATCCTTGGGGTTCTCGTGGCCTAGAGGTTAAGGTGTTCGACTCTCATTCAATAGGTTCGGGGTTCAAATCGGGATAGCAGCGGAAAATTTTCTTCTCTAAAATTGTCTCCGTTCACCTCCTTTCCTGCTCTCCAACAATGTTCTGTCATCTTCTTTTGTCTCCCCTTTCTGCTCCCATCCCTTCACCCCCTTTGCCCCCTCCTCTGGCCTCCTGAGTCTTTCTGCAGCCTTTTTACTGCTACCATTTGGCTCCTTTTTACAGCTGTCTTTCAGTCACACCCCTGATCCTCTGGTAGGAAAGATCAACACCTAGTCCTCTAGGACCAGGGCGAAAAATCTAGGAGGGCCGTGTGCAAGTTGCGCCCGTTCAAGATCCCACCCTTCGGACGTCACCGGGTAAAATTCAAATGTTCGTACCAATTGAAAATGTATGGTGTGTCCCGCGGGCTCATATGGCCTTATGCAGTTGTGAGCACCGTGAAAGCCTTACCAAAAGTCCATGTACACTATATCCTCTACTGCAGCGGCAGCGACGTCCCAGACTCAAATTTTGCATTTTTGGGCTTGGCGCAATCTTGTTCTCGGGTCTACAATCATCCCCAGAGAAATGGTTTTGTTTCGTTTTTGGCTTTTTAAGAGTTTTATGGCACTTGCAAAACAATTAGGTCATGTAAGTTCCGAAGATTTGGGGTGTTACAAGAGAGTAACATACATAGAAAAATGGAGAAGAGATCAGAAGAATGGATGTGTTTATTTGGAAAGAAGGAGCAAACCACATCAAAGCATCCGCTATCCACCCACAGCACGTTTTACATTCTTTTTGATACAATGATATACGTAGAACAACATTCTTAGGGAACCTAAACAAATGGGTAACAACAGGGAAAGATCAGTGAAATGTAGCTTTTCTTAGAGCATCCGAGCAAAGGAATGAATGGAAAACCATGATCGTCGATGTCTGTCGCAGATCTGGCACTGGATGATGATGATGA
>NW_004797603.1:417743-427507 GCF_000002075.1 Aplysia californica
CCCACCCATTCTTCTGATCTCTACTTCATTTATCTGTGTATGTTACTCTCTTGTAACACCCCTAATCTTCGGATCTAACATGACCTAATTGTGTGGCAAGTTCCATAAAACTCTTAAAGACCCAAAAACTAAACAAAACCATTTTTTTCTGAGATAATTGTAGACCCGAGAACCAGACTATGCCTAGCCCAAAAAGGCAAAATTTGAGTCTGGGACGTAATCGCCCCTGTAGTCGAGGATATCGTGTACATGTACTTACACGTTTATAGAATGACTTTTTGAGGGGTAAGTGTTTTTCGGGGCTCGCAACTGTATGAGGCCTTGAGCACACGGGACACACCAACTATTTTCAGTTGGAAGGAAATATTAAATTTTACCCGGATGGCGGCAGAAGCCTACTCTTATCTCTATATTTGGGTAATAAACAGCATTTCAGCACGTCGAGTTCTTGGTATCTCTTGGTTGATGGTTATTATTTTGTCGGTTACCAGCGTCTGTGGCGCACACAAAAGACATAAGATTGAATTCTCGTGCAGATAGGTCCGTCTGTCTGAGCAAAGATTGTATCCCTCTCAGCTCGGTTTGGGTCTGCCAGGCAGGATCGGAGCAGCCCGCCTTTAAATGATCTATATCATTGAATCAAAAAGAATGTTCTACCTTGGTTGTTCTTGGCAACAGAGAAAACTAGACATGACACCCGAGACCTTTAGTCTTGGATGACACTCTACCGTTAACAGTGTAGCGAGAAAAAAATAACAACCTCTCTCCGCCAACAACAGCAACAACAATAACAAAAACAAAAGCAGCAACAACAACAACAACAACAACAACAACAACAACAACAACAACAACAACAACAACAACAACAACAAACAACAACTGCAGGTGTCCCAAATCAAATATATGAACCGAAGTCCACGTTTTTAAAAATCGTTATTATCCATCCAGCAAAGATTGACAACAGTACTGTCTAGTTTTCAGATGTACAATGTTCTGTGCTGGCGTCTTGTTCTCGGTTATTCAACTTCTGTGCTACAGTGTAGTCCTCCGATGTTCAATGTTTTGTGCTGGAGTCTAGTTCTCAGATGTTCAACTTCTGTACTGGGGTCTAGCTCTAGTTCTCAGATGTCCAGTGTTCCGTTCTAGAGTCCAGTTCTCAGATGTTAATGTTGTGTGTCGTGCTGGAGTCCAATTATCAGATTTCCAATGTTCTGTCTTCTCCAACAGTTTAGTTCTCACATGTCCAATGTTCTATCATCTCCAACAGTCTAGTTCATAGACTTCAATGTTCTGTCTCTAGTTCTCACGTGTCCAATGTTCTGTCTCTAGTTCTCAGACATCAAATGTTCTGTATTCTCCAGCAGTCTAGTTCTCAGATGTCCAATGTTCTGTCATCTCCATGAGTCTAGTTCTCAGATGTCCAATGTTCTATCTTCTCCAGCAGTCTCCTCTGCGGCGTGCTCATGTCTGACCAGGAAGCCCGCGCCGTGTGTCGACATACCCGCGTCCTCTACAGCCTCAAGGCCCTTCTGCTCATGCTGGCTGCTGTTCTCATCTTCGAGCTTTGTACGTACAGTTGGACCTGTGTAAGACGGCCAGATATTGTCGAAGACGGCCACATATTGTCTGAGACGAACATATATTGTCTTAGACTGCCATATATTGTTTGAGATGGCCATGTTATTATCATTATTATCAATATTCTTATAATTATCATTATTATCACCAGTATCAGAAGAGGCAGTTCGTACAGGTGATGGTTTTATACAGGTGATCATTAGAACAGGTCTGAGGGAATTGAGATTGAAGGGTTTAGAAAAAAAAGTGATCTTAGTCATATATATTTTGCTAAACATAGAGTTCTTTGTGTGACTAGGTACGTGTCGGAAGAATACATAACATATCGTTTAAATAAAAATGTATTATTATTGTTGTTGTTGTTGTTGTTGTTGTTGTTGTTGTTGTTGTTGTTGTTCTTTTTCTTCTTCTTCTTCTTCTTCTTCTTCTTCTTCTTCTTCTTCTTCTTCTTCTTTTTTTCTTCTTCTTCTTCTTCTTGCTGTTGTTATTGTTGTGATGATGGTGATGATGATGATAATGGTGGTGATGATGATTATTACCATCATGATCATCATGATCATCATGATCATCATGATCATCATGATCATCATCCTCATCATCATCATCATCATCATCATTCTCAGCCCTTACAGTCTCCACTCTACACGCCCTCTCACAAACCTATTGTTACATCATTCTCACACAGATGCTTCTGTAGCACATCAGTGGCTCCCTCCGAGCTACGAACCAGAGAACGTCCCAGGCAAACTTTTGCCCGCCAAACCTGAAAAGAAGCAAATCCTGCTCATCACATATGGCCGGAGTGGCTCTACATTCACTTCTGCCATCATCAGGTACACAGTATTTACTCACATTAGTGAAGTGTGTCCTGACAAATACATGTAAATGAGTTACTTCTCGCAATCAGCCAATAAAGATTTCGGCCAAAAGTCAACACGGGGTCAGAACAAAATTTGTAGATTAGCTGCCGATATCAGTCCCACTCTCCAATTCCTATTATCGCTACTATATTATTACATAATCTTGACGAGCACACAAAACAGTGACCTCATATAATCACATTTTCCCCAGGTATAGCCACGTTCTTATTCTACTTCCCCGAGCTACCTCTACCTTCTTATGATATTTTTCCAGCTTTCACTAAACATACCTATCACATTTTTCCTATTTTAGCTATTACTACGTTTTAATCACAGTTTCCCAGCTATCACTAAATCATTATCATATTTTCCCTTACAGCTTTCACAACATCCTTATCACATTTTGCCTATTAGCTTTCACATCATTCTAGTCAGTTTCCCAACCATCACTACGTCTGAAGCGTCTAGAGCCATCAGGGAGTAGGCGCTATAGAAATGCTCTTTATTATCATGATCGTAAATATTTTTTACTATCATTATCATTGTCATTATCGTTGTCATTATCATTAGAATTATGAATATCAGTGTCATGATCATTACCATTATCATTATCGTTAACGTTATCATTAACAGTATCATTAACATTATCATTTTCTTTAACATTTTCATTATCAATATCAATATTATTTTTATCATTATCATTAACATTAACATTATTATTACGTTTTTATCCTATTTCCCCCCTCTTTTCTCCCTGCCCCCCCTCCTCCAGCCACCCCAACAGCGTGTTCTACACGGCAGAGCCTCTACATCGCATGCCAGACTCCTACGGTATATACGACAGACCTCTTCCGTGAGTTCCTCTCAGGTGGTGGGGTTGGTGGTGATGATGATGAGGAGGAGGAGGAGGATAAGGCTGGTGTTGACGATGATAAAGATAATGACGTGATGGGAGAGAGCGAGAGAGAGAGAGAGAGAGAGAGAGAGAGCGAGAGAGAGAGAGAGAGAGAGAGAGAGAGAGAGAGAGAGAGAGAGAGAGAGAGAGAGAAGGAGAGGTGTATGTAATTGTAGTTAGATAGATAGATAGATAGATAGATAGATAGATAGATAGATAGATAGACAGATAGATAGATAGATAGATAGATAGATAGATAGATAGATAGATAGAGAGAGAGAGAGAAAGAGAGAAAGAGAGAGGAGAGAGGGGGGCAGAGAGAGGGAGGATCATCATCATCATCATCATCATCATCATCATCATCATCATCATCATCGGGACAAATAAGGGGAGGTGAAGGGTGAGGAAGAAGAAAAGGGTAATGATTATGATAAATTAACTGCTTATAGTATAACACATAATAAACACACACTCACATTCTGGTAATTAATTTAAGAGGCGAGATTTTAACCCTGCCTGTTAGGAACATACCGAACTGAGAGAGATAACAATTTCACCGAACATTGAAACACACTCTGACGTGTTGTGTTGTTTCGCATTCATGGTTTTCAGTTAGCAGCATGGAGGAAAGCGATTAAAGTACAGCGCTCAACTAGCCCGCCTGCTAAAAGATCTAGATTGTGTGGATGGAGGGTAAAAATACTTCACCCTGTCGCAGTATACCGGTATAAGCAACACATTACTGAAACATTTTAATTCGCTTCAAAAGGCAAATAGTAAAGGTCTCTTCTACCCGTATAAGCACCAAATTACTGAAACATTTTAATTAGCTAAGAAAAGGCGAAGAAATGTCTCTTGTAATAATAATAATAATAATAGATAGCATTTGTATAGCGCATATCCCCGCTCAACAGCAGGCTCTATGCGCTTTACACTATATTATTACCCTAGCAGACCATAGAACACTCCGAAACATTCTCAGCTTCCCGGGAAGCATACAGAAGGTGACATTATTTAGAGAGGTGCTTAAGCTTTGCCCTAGCATAAAAATCGCCTTGTAAGAAGAGGGTTGAATATATTAGTAAACTCGCTCCCCCCCCCCTCCCTCTGTAAAATTTACTTTCGGCACCTGTGCGATAAGACTACATCATGGAGGACACGAATACCAGGTGCCCATTGCGGGTCGGTCGCCCGACTCGTGGCCTTAAAACAAACGCGTTTGTTTTTGAGATAACGAGTCGGGCGACCGGTTTGTTGCACGATAACCGCTTTGCGTCCTCAATCTGGCTAACAAACTGACACGACCCGACCCGACCCGATCATGCCATCAATGGGCACCCGATATTACATTAATCAAGCCTTTTCTTCTTTTATTCCAGCGAAAGGACACGACTGAAAGCTCTGGACATGATCCGCGCGTTCCTAGAGTGTGACTTCAGGGCTATCGATCCCCAGACCTACTCATCCATCATGTTCTTGTCCAGCAACTCCACCTACGACTTCAAGAGGTGTATAGAGAATCAGGTAAATGGTGGGGCCTTCTGGTAAACATCGGCACCTCTTGTTCATATTAAATGGGAGAGAGGGAGGGAGGGACAGTTTTCAATTCTAAAAAAATATTTATTTATTGATTGATTTATTTAGTGATTGATTGATTGATTGATTGATTGATTGATTGATTGATTGACTTATTTATTTAATAATAATAGATAATCATAGATAGCATTTGTAAAGCGCAAATGCCCCCTCAACAGCAAGCTCAATGCGCTTCACAATCTGTGCTATTACCCCAGCAGACCTGAGAGCATTCTGAAACAACCACAACTTCCTAGGAAACATACAGTGCAAGCAGCCATTAATAGGCGATAAAACACTAACATACTGCCAAGATTTTTCACTGTCTATGGCCGGGTGCCCATTCTCACCTGGCTCAAGTGAGGAATATTCGAGTAAAGTGCCTTTCCCAAGGACACAACGTCGGGCTCGCGGTTCGAACCCCCGAACCCGCAACCTCACGATTACGAGTCCGGTAGCCTAATTAGTCCACCGACGCCACATTTATTTATTTATTTGTTTCATTTATTTATTTGATAGAATATTTGGTTTCTAACCTCAATAGCTTAGTAATTCAAAACGGCCAAAATGTCAGATACAACCTTAATTGTAATTCTAAGATACCGATTTTTTAAAAAAAAGCTGTCTTTCTTTTTTTGCCCGTCTCTGTTTGCCTGCAGAAGAAAGCTGGCGTGAGCTACGTGGGCTGCTTCCTCCACATGTGGGATCTGTGCACCGCCAGTAACGTGACGTACGTGAAGACAATACGGGTCCGTATGTGGTGGGCCGCCTGGTTCCTGGACCGCATGCCCAACCTCAAGGTTCTTTTCCTTATACGGTGAGTCAATGATGATGATAATTAGCAACAACAACAACAACAACAGCAGCAGCAAAAAAAACAACAACAACAGCAGCAAAAACAACAACAACAACAATAACAATAATTTAAAAAAATAATAATGATAAACATAATAGTCATAATAATGATAATAATAATAATAATAAAATAATAATAATAATAATAATAATAATAATAATAATAATAATAATAATAATAATAATAATAATAATCATCATCATAATAATGATAATCATAATAATGATAATAATGATGATGATGATAATAATAATAATAATAATAATAATAATAATAATAATAATAATAATAATAATAATAATAATAATAATAATAATATATATATATATATAGAGAGAATAATAAGAATAAGAAGAAGAAGAGAGAGAGAGAGAGAAAAGAGAGATGATGATATGATATGATATGATATGATATATATATATATATATATATAAGATATATAGATATATATATATATATATATATATATATATATATATATATATATATAATAATAATAATAATGAACATCATTTGTACGGCGCATATCACCGCTCACCAACAAGCTCTGTGCACTTTACACTATTTATTATTATTACCTTGCAGACCAATGAACACTCAGCAATATTCTCACCTTCCCGGAAAGCAAACAGCGTAAGCAGGAGATTAAGCCCTTAACCCTATCCGTACATCCCGGGGTCATTTTGTACCCCCGGGGTTGTATTCCTCACATTTAGGAATACTTCTAGCACGAAGATCTCTTTGATACTTTCTGTATTTTTCAAAAAATTATTTAGACAGACTGCTACGCAAAGCGTACAAATCGGATAAACGAGTAAATTTCCTCTTTGAAAGTGCTGGCACAGAGATCCCCACGTCGTATGGATTCGATAAATAAAACACAACGTACGGATAGGGTCAACAGACTGACAAGATTTTTCGCTGTGTATAGCTGCTGGCAATCCCATCATAATTGCCTTTCTAACCCTAGGTCAGGGTATAGGCCACGAGCAAACCCTTTCCACCTTTTCCTAATCTGGACTAGCCTCTTGGTGTCGTTCCATGTCTTCCCACTTTTCTGTACATCAATCGATCCCATTTAGCTAGGTACAGGGGACAGATGGTGTGTTGGCAGCGTCTAATATATGGTGGTCGTAGGATGAGTCGATCCCATATAAAACTGGGGAAATGGGACTGATACTTTATTGGCAGCGTTTAAGATAATAATGATCGTAGGATGAGTCGATCCCATATAAATCTGGGGAAATGGGACAGAGTGTGTATTGGCAGCTTCTATAATTTGATCATATTTCTGTTTTTCTGTTTACGTTGAACTCGCTAGCAATGCTATTAGATTATTTAAGGAGTGGAACCTCCGAATTTAACGTCCGTCGACAATAGGACCAATTCAAATGGTTGAGAGCCTCGAAAACTCCACAAAACGCCCCCAGTCTGTCTTGCTTTTGCATTTGCCTTGCACTAAATGACCTCTATTGTGTCAGTTTGCTTCTCATTTCTCTCTATTCAGTACCCCCCTCCCAAAGCTCGCCCTGCTCCTCCTCCCCCCCCCTCTCTCTCTCCATCCCCGCACCGAATGGCTGGAGGACATCTCTCGTAGGCCCTACATATTTAGTAAACAAAATCATTCTGCGGTTTCTGGCGATCCGTGTGATTAGTTAGCTGGTGCTCTGGTGTCGTAAGCTCTTTCTTTTCAATCAAACACCTATTTTTCTTATCTCTCCCCTTTTCCTTAGTTAAGTATGTTACTCTCTTAGAAGACAAACCTGTAATCTTCGACAATTATAATGTGTCCTTAATATGTTACAAGTGTCGTAAAACTTGCTCTAAAATTTACAGGGCTGAATTGTATTTCTCGTCTGTCGAACTTTTCCCCTGTGCTAATCGGTCGTGACCGGTCGTGAACACGTTTATATGCATCTTCTCATTCTCTAAATGAAAACAAACAACTTTCTGCCCTCAGTGACCCCAGAGCCACCCTCTACTCCCAAGCTGCCAACTTCCAGAACTTTGACCCCAACAAGTCCGCAGCTCCAAAGTCCAAAGAGTTTTGTGACGAGGTCCGAGGGGATGTGAGCAGCTTCCAAAACCTCAGCTCGCTCTACCCAGGACGCCTCATGGCGATACGGTACGAAGACGGCGCTGTAGAACCCATGCGGTTTGCCAAAAATATCTACAAATTTCTGGGAAACGAATTCGATCGCGACATGGAAGAATTCGTCACCAGAATAGTGTCTTCGTCCAAATCTGGTAAAAAGTTGGAGGAAAACAGTTACGGGTACGAGAAAAAGAATTCCACAGCCACGATGAATCGATGGCGGAAAAAGGCTGAGTTTAAAACTGTTCAGGCGTTTGACGAGAGCTGCAAAGACCTGTACCCGTTGTTTGGCTATCGTCAAATTGACTCTGACGAACTGTTGAAGTCCGACTCGTCTCTTCTTACTTCCCCGTCATTCCACGGATTCTTTAAGCCTTTGTGATACCGTTTGCTCTCTCAAAATAATGTTACACATCCAATAATACTACTGAAAACCGGTTTTCTTCGTGCACAACTTGAATTCCCGATTTTGACGATTTTCAAAGAAGATTTCAAAAGGTTCGCGAAATATGACATGGGCAAAACGTTGAAGAAAACAGAAAAAAACAACAACAAAAAACAATCAAACTCGGTGAACAATTAAAAAGTAACGTGTTCCAAACGTATGAACAATGTGACGTCAGATTTGAAGCCATGTACGACAAGATTAGTGATTCTCATGTTTCTTTGAGGGACATATATATATATATATATATATATAAGTTCTGTTGTATGTGAATGAGGCAGGTAGTCAGTTGTTGCTACAGAAATTCCAGGACTGTATTGTTTTATTGATGTACACACTGACAATAACATGTCCTGGATTTTTGTACCATGAAAAGGGCAAGCCAGAGACTCAGCTTGCATGAAACCCAGAAGTATTAGCTAAGGCCTTAATGATAGGTGTCCATCTTCCACATTCATTACATTTCTTGTTCATTGTAATGCCACCCCCTCCCATCTCCTTACAAACTATCGCCATTAACATCCACCATTTGAAGTTATGAGCCGACACGTCCGCAGCTACTGAGAGAGTGGTACACAAGTTTTCTCGTTGTATCCACTTCTCTTGTTATCAAAATGTTGGCCTAAATAAAGTTCAAGGTAATTATGTTTTAAAAAAATGATACATCTGAGTGTGTGGAAACAAATATTATCAAAGAAATGTCATTGGAAATGAAACTAGGCTAAGTTTGATTTTAAAGCTTATCGATATACACAATGAAAATAACTGAAAAGCATAATTAAGTAGATCTAGTAGGCTAGTGCTCGTATGACCTCGTGCAGTTACGAGCGCCGTAAAACCTTACTAAAACTAAAAACAACTAACAGAAGGCCTTCATTCTACATAATAATTTTGTACATACTTCAATTCTACATAATACTTTTGTCACGTCTCTGATAAACACACATACTTTCAGACTTCTGTGTGAAATTATCCTACAGTGATGAACACAAAGAACGTTACAGTTTGCAAAGCTTATCGATAAACAAACCGAGTAAAACTTATGCAGTAATCAATATACTCCAGTGACAACAGTAGACTGCCACCGACCAATAGGCTGCTTATCATAACAAACATACTATTTGATAATATTTCATTTCAGTCGTGGCAGCCCGTCGACACGGCTGGGTTTGCCAAGGCTCAGCACATCCATGACTTTAGCAAAGCAAATAAATGCATGAACGTAGGAACATCTTTTTCCTGGTTACTAAATTTAATGTTCGTGACCAACCGCTTCCCGAGTTTCTCAAGTGACCTTGGTGACCTTCGTTTTATTAGAATGACCAATCCAGAGGATATTAAAACTTTACTTGAAAAATTATTCGAAGATCTTATTGGACAACTTTAAACCAAAATTGACATTCTAAGAAGCAAAGTTAAACGTTTAGAAACGCTTTAGGGAAAGTTTCGTTTGTTACACA
>NW_004797603.1:427607-429576 GCF_000002075.1 Aplysia californica
GAGAGAGAGAGAGAGAGAGAGAGAGAGAGAGAGAGAGAGAGAGAAAACATTTTTTTTCAGGGGAAACGTATTCTTCGGTGAGGCTAAGCGTAGACAGAAAAATGCAGAACACTATTTTATTGTTGGTAGAGTCTAGGGGGACCAGGATTTTGGTCCACGAAGACTGCGTGTCTAGGGGGACCAGGATTTTCGTCCACGGAGATTAACATTGCGATCTTTTCATTCAAAACTTGGGTGGGTTATTTTGAGAGAGAGAGAGAGAGAGAGAGAGAGAGAGAGAGAGAGAGAGAGAGAGAGAGAGAGAGAGAGAGAGAGAAAGGAAGAGAGAGAGAGAGAGAAAGGAAGTGAGAAAGAAAGAAAGAGACGGAGAGAGAGAGGGAGAGAAAAGGGCATGTGAGAGAGAGAGAAAAGGGGGGGGGGCAGAGCGTGAGAGAAAATTGGGATGAATAAGTGTACATGATACAAAGGGAGCGATTTAGAGAAAAATGAATAGGACAATAATAATGTGCATGCTCAGACTTGTTCTGCGTGCAGACGTGAGTGAGTGAGTACATTTTTAAGCTATTCTTCAAAATATTGTCCAACGAGCAACGAGGCGACCGTCCCTGCCATTTGGGAAAACGAAATGACAGCTGGAAGCAGAAGGAAATGACTCGTGAGGTCACGCATGCGCAAAGCAAAATATTTTCATGGTCCCCCCTAGACCGTGTGTATCTGTGGACCAGGATCCTGGTATCGGAAGACACTTCCAACTTTAAAATAGTAGAGGTTTTACGGCGCTCGCAACTGCATAAGGTCATATGAGCGCCAGAAGATTAGAGGTGTCTAAAGAGAGTAACAAACGTAAAAAAAAGAAGGGGAGATATGGACGATAGATGTTTCATAGGAAAGAAGGAGCAGACCACACCAGAGCACCCACCAACCACCCACTTCGTTTGTTTGAGTAAAGAGAAGCACATCGACGCAAAATTATGGTAATTTAGTGCTGGGAAAAAGTAAGATAGAAAGACAGAAACAACAGAGGGGAAGTAAAGAAGTAAGACCTACCAGTAGCGCCCTCCAACCACTCACCTGGAGATGAACCCTGCATGACCCGTGATGAATGAGCCGAGTCCTACCTTGCCTCCCGCCGTGGCCCCCGCCGGCCACCCATTAGACGGGCCGGTGCCCTCCACACAGGCAAAAGCGACCCCTGAATGACCCCTGAATGACTGGAGTCTTACCTTGCACCCAGCCGGCCACCCATTAGACGGGCCGGTGCCCTCCACACAGGCAAAAGCGACCCCTGAATGACCCCTGAATGACTGGAGTCTTATCTTGCACCCAGCCGGCCACCCATTAGACGGGCCGGTGCCCTCCACACAGGCAAAAGCGACCCCAAAAGTCCTACCTTGCCCCCCGCCGGCCACCCATCAGACGGGCCGGTCCCTTCCACACAGGCAAAAGCGCCGCTGACATCATCATGGGTGCGCTCCAGTGCCGGGAAACACGACAGGTCGGGCTCGGTGCTGCTGGGGCGGCTGGGATCCTCCATCTCAATGCTCTGGGATAATAATAATAGATAGCTTTTGTATCACAATCTATACTATTACCCCAGCAGACCTGAGAGCATTCTGAAACAAGCTCAACTTCCTGAAAGCATAGAGTGCACGCAGCCATTTATAGGCACTAAAACACTAACATACTGACAAGATCTTTCTCTGTATACGGCCGGGTACCCATTTCCACCTGGGTGAAGTGAGCAAAATCCGTGTAGAGTGCCTTTCCCAAGGACACAACGTCAGGCCCGCGGCTCTAACCCCCGACCCCGCAACCTCACGATTACGAGTCCGGTAGCCTAACCACTAGGCCACCGACGCCACATACGCTGATGGAGTACGCTGGTTTGTTTGAGCAAAGAGAGGCTCATTGAAAAATGTGAATAAGAGGGCGCTCTGTGACTGAACGCTTGTTTGTTAGAGTTTGAGGT
>NW_004797603.1:429762-432640 GCF_000002075.1 Aplysia californica
AAATTATAATAATTTTTTTAAGAATAATTTTTTTTCCATTTTATTATTTTTAAAGGCTAGAATTGGGATTGAAAACTTTGCCTTTTCGCTCCAATAGAATGGCAGCAGGGAGTCAATAGACAGTCATTTCACATTTTGGGTAGCGGTTACTACTTAGGCTGCCGTACATTTCAGATCATTTACGTTGTTGCATGCCAAGAGGCTATTGTTCTGTGCTATTTCTAGTTTTTAAACTTCTCCAAAGTACTTTTTGCGCGCTCTCTTGGATCACGATCGTAAAGCCCCGACGACCATAAAACAATGAACTCCCCCTTTCCGGCAGACAATTCAAATAGAAAAGCCTCTTTTCACGTCTCAGTGTACTTCTTCTATATTTCAACTACTACTGAGTGCAATAACGATTGCTTTAAGTGCATTTCGATTACTTAAACAAACTGAATGACCTCGTCGTATGAAAGATTTAAGAAAATCTATAAGAACAGAGTGGAGTTGATGAACGGTAGATTTGTCGTTCGAGAGTGTCTTCACTTGTCACCATGTCATTGTGACCAGCTGTGCTTTCCTTGTGTATGTTCAAAGATGTAGAGAGGACACGACTACAGGACACATGCACATGATCAGCTATAATGCGGTAAAAAATTCGTGGCGCACTTTTTTGTTAAATATCTCCTCAACTAATGAACATAAAGCCTCAAGCTCTTGCACAATGACTTGTATCAATTTGTCTAACAAATCAATATTTATTAAATTAAATGTTTGTGAGAAGCGGGAAGTGCTGTGAACAATCCTATTTTCCGCGTTACGGAGATTTGTAGTATTTTATATAAAATTGTGAAGAAAAGTTTTAAAAAATCTAACTTAAGTTGTTGAGGAAAAATTTGACAAATTGATACCAACCCCTGACCTGTGCAAAGTATGGGTGATACTGATTCACCCATTAAACAGACATTTGAGGAAAAGTTGCGCTACGAATTTAAAAGTGCACTGTAGAATCTACGTTCAGGCTACTCTAGACGTTGAAGCTTTGTTTATCATCAAAACCATTTCAATGAACAGTGAAATTAAAGCACATGTACTAATATATTTGATCAAAAGCAGAGTTTTTATTGAAAACATTCTCATTCGTACTGTCGTGCTTGGTTTGACATGAAAGTGTGTCTGCTGGTCTCTCCTCGCTACATATTATTAGTTCAAGAATAATCAAGAACCCCCCCTCCCTTTCCCCTCTTCTGTCTTTTCCTGAATATGCCCCGTCCCTACCCACCCACACACACACACACACACAAACGTACGCAAACCCTTGAAATAGACCCAACCACATAGGCCCCTATCTACAAAATCTGATTGTGTAGGAAAAGAAAACGCAGTAGACCAAAGATTGATTAAATCAGAGCGTAGAGGCTCGTCGAAATGAGACAATAAATTTCTCCCCCCTAAGCAATTTTATTGTAAACCAGTCTTGTATCTTTGATCATGAAAAAGATTGTATTTTTTACAGGCCCGGTCGATTTCTTAATACTCACGGAAGGACAGACGCGTTGTAAAAATTCTATAGGGCTCATTTTCAGATTAGCTTGAAATAAATCTTTCTTGTCCATACGCGGGCACATAGGTTTGATGACGATACATAATTGGGTTTTGTTAATATGAACCGATTTGCAAAAAAAAAGAAAAGCCACCTTGAAAAATGAAAAAAGATAGGTAATAAGACAGTTCATCCCTTGTGACTGCTGAAGGGACTTCCACTTAGAGCTGATTTATCACTGTTGTGACGGGCGAAGTCATGACTATACGGGCAGGGGGGGGGGATTGGGGAAAGTTAGAAATATAATAATATGAAAAAGGAAACATGTGCATTACTCACTGCATTCTTTTTTTAAAAACCTAAACAATGAATATGAAAACGCAGATTATACCTGTAGCAGCTACAACCTTCATTCATTAGATACTTGAACTGTTTGTTGTCAGTTTTCACCCACGCCTCTAATAACTTAAAAAGTTTTCACCCACGCCTCTAATAACTTAAAAAGTTTTCATTCACACCTCTAATGACTTAAAAAGTTTTCACTCACGCCTCTAATAACTTAAAAAGTTTTCACTCACACCTCTAAGGACTTAAAAAGTTTTCACTCACGCCTCTAATGACTTAAAAAGTTTTCACCCACGCCTCTAATGATTAAAAAAGTTTTCACTCACGCCTCTAATGACTTAAATGAATTAAGTATTATAAAAATGGTGTTATACTTACTGTCTACTTACTTTTGCAACCCCCCCCCCGCGCGCGTAAATGTTCGTCTTTCGTGTTGAAATTAATTGGAACGAGCTGGACTTGAAGATATCAACATGACTATAAAAAGAATATAATAATTTAGTACAAAAGTGTAGGTTTTTAGTACTATAACGTCTGTGAAGTTGCTATGTAACATTTATTTTGTTGTTGTTGAGATTTTGACAGAAAAGTAAGCTATTTATCTCATAAGTCCAATAAAGTTGCAAAAAATTCGCTGAACAGCCGGAAAACATTGTACTGAAAACCTTCTGATCGGCGTTAGCCTATATAGCCTGTAATATCTGTTGTTATTTGTGCATTTTAGTATCTGTGCTATGGTTGTTTTTTGTAAACTTGCAATTTTGATTGTTTCCACCATCCGTTTTGATCCAATCTTACAACAGATGGTACCAAGGTTTACTGTGATCTGGGTGAACTTGGTTCGAAACGCAATATTTTATTTATGTTTGGATTGTTGTTATTTGGTTTTCAAGGTTTTACAAACGACTGGCTCCGAACATTCAGCGTGTGGTAGATATGTTTAGGCCTACAGAGATAGATAGAGAGAGAAAGAGAGAGAGAGAGAGAGAGAGAGAGAGAGAGAGAGAG
>NW_004797603.1:433157-438831 GCF_000002075.1 Aplysia californica
GTAGATGTGTTTGTTTGTTTGTGTGTGTGTGTGTTTATGTATGTGTTTATGTGTGCGTGTGCGTGTGTGAGTGCGTTTGTTGGTGTGTATGTGTGTGTGTGTGCGTGTGTGTGTGTGTGTGTGTGTGTATGTGTGTGTGTGTGTGTGTGTGCGTGTGTGTGTGTGTGTGTGTGTGAGTGTGTGCATTTGTGTATTTGTGTGTATGTGCGTGTTAGGGAAGGTATACATTTAGACATGCAAATGAGCGTAGGCGTTTATCATACGTCCATAGTAACGATTGAGCTCAATAAATGTAGGAGGGACTACTTACAATTTATCAGTATCAGTCAATCATTTGTGAGGCAGCGTGGTGGAATCAGGCTCTCGTCAATTTTTGGGCATGTAGAGTTAATGGTATCATCTAAAAGCTTGTTCACTTGTCTTTTTTTGGATGAAAAAAATGTCCATTTATCTTGAATACAAGTCGAGATATTTTCTAAAGAAGGAGGTGGGGGTCACCTGTTTTCAGAGGCAAAATTTGTGAGAAAATGGCCGCCAAAGATTAGTTATTTCCTTAGCTCAAGAGTCCATGGTAACTGAAAATTTACATTTTTTAAAGCCTTTAATCAACGCTTTTCAGAAAAATCCACTCAGAAATGAGTTCTTTAATGGGCATGAAAGGTGTTGGGCCGAAAATCATAAATTGGATAAAAATTCACAAATCTGTGGAAAAATGCGAGTTTCTTCACTTTGATTATTTTGACAAGAGCCTGATTCCACCACGCTGCCTCACATTTGTGTTTATCATGTTATCTCTTTATACCCCGTCTTCTTGACACTCTTTATTTTTAACCCCGTCTTCTTGACACTGGGGTCCCACCCATCTCTCCACGTCAACTGTCTCAGATTGTAATGTAAACATTAATGTATCACGACGTGCTGGAATCAGGCGCTGGTCAGATTTTAGGCATAGGGCTGCTGTCCCCGTGGTTTTATGCACCCCGCATAATTTAGCAAAACTTGATCATTTTTTGCGTAATGTCTAATTATTTTCCTTTGTCATTCTTTGTTAAAATTAACAGAATCGCATAATTTCACATTTTTGTGCTCAGTTTGCATAATTTCAGAATTTCTCTTGCATAAAACGACGGGGACAGGTAGGGAGTTATGGGTATCATCTTTAAATTATTCTTTTGTCTTGTCTTTTTTTAAAATGAGAAAATTATTATCTCTCTATGTGGAATAGAAGTCGAGACATGAGGGTTGCCTGGTGTCAGAGGTCAAATTAGCGTGGAAATGGCCGTCAAGTTTGATGACTTCCAAAGCTTGAGTGTCCTTGAAAACTTAAAATTTATATTGAAACATTCCTTTGAAGAGCGTATTTGAGTCAAATCGAAACAGAAATTATTGTGTTTTATAAAAGTAAAAAGCGTTGAACCAAGCATAAAAAAACCCCAATCAAACAATAAAAAATGCCCAAAGGACGGACAAATATCGGTTTCTTTGATTTCATTATTTTGACGAGCACACCTGGTTTCACTTAGATGCTAGACATATTGATATAATTATACCGGTTCAAGCGATGTTGCTTCAAAAATAGAGTAGTACCTTGTTTATTACTACGGTGTGTCGTTCCGAATACTTTCCCTGGAAGACAGCTTGTTTGAATTTGACTGACTGATACTCTGTAAGTATCACTTGAGCATTATAGAATATTATATTTCTGGTGAGAGTGAGAGAGAAAAAGAGAGAGTGGGAGACAGAGAGAGAGAGAGAGAGAGAGAGAGAGAGAGAGAGAGAGAGAGAGAGAGAGGAGATCCTCTGAGAATTCTATCTTGTGCTCACTAGTTAATAAACTCACTAAGTCTATGACACGCTATATCTCACCATGATGTGTTAACAAAATGTTGCGTTACTCTTAATGTGCTCATCATCCAAAGCTCTGTCTCAGATTTTTTAGAAGAGATATAGAACACCCATAGACTTGAATCATTATATATCCTACTGGACCAGACACTGGATTTGCCGAAATTGGAGGACGTGGCCAGGGACAGATAAGGGTGGCGTCGACAGCTATCCGCCTTAAAGTACCTGGCAGTATAGGCATAGAGTAACAGTACAGTAACAGACCAGACTACTTTTTACTCTCTTTAGTTTCAGTAAGTGTCACGGCACTTGCAACACGAATAGGTCACATGATTAGAGACATGTGTTATTAGAGAGAAGCATAATTACACTAAATAAAGGAGGAAGGTCGACAGATGTTTGATTGAAAAAAAAAGAAGCAACCAACCCTGGAGCACTCACCAACCACCTGCTCTTTGCTCTCTATAGAAACTTCGCTGGTGCAACACTGTGGGTGCGCAAATGAAGAGCAATTAAGACACCAGTCTCTCTATTATTCGAGTGCACCTGCAACACCCCCTCTCTCCCCCCCCCTCTTCCTTTCTTTGCCCTTCATTTTGGTTCCAAATTGAGTCAAATGGTGAACATCATGATGAACAAGAATTATGCCCGAGTGAACGACCTTTTATATTCCAATATAACGCTGACTTAGAATGACAAAGTTCTGTCTGACATTTTTGGCCTCTGTGAGTGAGAAGACCATGAAGTGAGAAACCAAATTCATGTTCTATCTGCTCTATAAAAATCGTAAGATTAGTCGGAGTCGCTATCAAGAAATTCAAAGAATAACTCTTGAAAAAAACTTGAACAAGTTGTGAAACTCCACATTTTTACCTTCACATTTCTCAAAACTAGGTACTAAGCAGAGATAGATCTTAACTGTAATTCTAAGGTACCACAAGTCTACGAGAACACAATGATATTAATACACTATACCATTTCATTGGACTAATCTACATTAATTATGTGTCTGCTGACAACAGTGAGTAATCAAACACTTTTCTCCACATAATATTTTAACTGATAATTAAAATGGCGTATAACTTACGTCCTTATTATTGAGATGAATAATTATAGTTTTCACTGTTGCACACTTAAGACGAGAGTTCGATCCCACAGTGGGGCAGGTTTTGTTTGTTTGTTTTGTTTTTTGGGTGCTATTTTTTGTTTTTGTTTTTTATTTTTTGTGTTTTCTTCTCTTTATTCTTCTAAACGAGCATCTCAGCCTGCATGCTGGAAACCAGCGTCTGTGGTGTAGCGGTTAGGCGATTCGCTGTCGCACACAGGAGACCCGAGTTCGATTCTTGACTGGGAGGAAAAATTTGTTATCGAGCATATCTGGGTCTTTCTGCAATATTGTGTCCCCTCTCAGCCTGTGTTGGCCCTAACAGACAGGGTCGGAATCCCGCCGTTTTATTAAATAATCAAAATTGTGTTGATGGGAGAGTAACAAGCATCAGACGGTAACAAAAACAAAAAAGAGCTTACTGTCATGTTATGTTCCACTCAAAAAAGTAGGCCCGAACGACTGGAGAGGAAGCTGCCCGCCTCCAAAATAATCTAAATAGGTTTGGTTTGGGGAGGGGGGGGGGGCTGTAAACTATCAGTTTATTGGTTAGTGAGATCAGGCTCAAGACCAGAAATTCTCTCCAGAAATCGCGCAAACAACAGCTGCGCTGTCAAAACTGAAGCCTATTTGGAGGGACAGAAACATCACGCACAGCTAAAAAATTAGACCAATGCGCTCACTGGTCATCTCAATATTTTTATACGCCTGCGAATCATGGACACTAACAGCAGAATTAGAGAAAAAGATTCAGACCACAGAGATGAGATGTTACCGCAGACTCCTTGACATCTCGTACAAAGGCCACGTTTCAAATGCTGAAGTACGAAAGAGAATCACCAACGCAGTGGGGCAATATGAAGATCCACTGACCACAGCGAAGAGACGAAGACTAAAATGGTATGGGCATGTCACAAGATCCACAGGACTTGCCAAAAACAATCCTGCAAGGAACCGTACAAGGAAAGAGAAAGAGAGGAAGGCAGAGAAGGAGATGGGAGGACAACATTACAGAGTGGACAGGAAAGACGATGGGTGACAATCTGAGGAGAGCAGAGGACAAAAATAGATGACGAGAGCTGGTTTTCCAATGCAGTGGTGCCTCAACGGTTGCCCCAAACATGGATAGAAGAAGAGAAGAAGAAGAAGAGATCAGGCTCACAAAAAATGATTATGTCAAGCATACATTTGTGGTACAGCGTTTAGGTAGGTAGTCACTGGAGTGTGTCCTTGAGCAACACACAATAACCATCGCTTAAAAAAATACAACCTAAAAAAAACCTACAACCCCCCCCCCCATCCAAAGCAAAACAAACAAACAAACAAACAAAAAAATAAAAATAACCAAAAACATAGTTACAAACAAAGAAAAAGGGACGCGTCACAGCAGCGACGAGCAGCAATAGTGTATTTGCAATACATCATTATCTGTGTGTCTAAGTATGCATATTATGTACCTATGATGTATTTGAGTATCTATGTACCGTATTAATGTCATGTCATTGTACACTAAATTAATTTCTCCACAATGAATCAATTAAAAGTGGCATTTATTTATAGCTTATTCTTTTTACAATTTGCTCACACTAACTTACCCCCCTCCCCCGAAGTGTAAATGAACTGCAACAGAGAAATGCCGCTTTTTCGGTCCTAATCCTTACAATCGTCATTTTCCTCTACTTCTATTGTATGTTTGTCACACTCTTGTTACCCGCTATTTCCGGGGTGCCTTGATAGTCGAAGCAGAATTTGTGCCGTTGAAGCTAGAGAGGTGAGCAGAGTAAGCCTGATTCCCTGTAAAGACTTCGCTGTTGACATCCACACCTTGGTGCTCATATGACCTAATGCAGTTGCGAGCGCTGTAAAACCTCTACTAAAACAAACAAACACTAACTTACTTAATTCATTAAACAGCCCTACGGCGCTCGCAATTACTGCATAAGGTCACATGGGTGTGCAGGACACATTCAACATTAATTTCAGTAGGTAGGAAATTTTGAATTTTGCCCAGGTGGTGGCCAAAGCCTACTCTTATCGATTTTTGGACCACCAAGGGATTTTTAACGTGCACAACTTGCACACGGGACCTCCGGGATTTTTCACTCTCGTCCAAGAACGCTAGGTATAGATTTTTCCTACCATAAGATCAGGGGCGTGGCTGAAAGACAGCATTTAGAAGGAACCAAGAAGTAGCAGTAGAAAGGTTGCAGAAAGAATCAGGAACCCAGAGGAGAGGGCGAAGGAGGTTGGGGGGGGGGGGGCAAAAAGTAGGATGAAAGCAGAGGACAGAATATTGTTAGAGAGCAGAAAAGGACGTGAAAGGAGACAATTTTAGAGGGGGAAATTTTACGTCCTAATCCGGATTCGAACCCGGGACCTATTTAATAAGAGGCGAACACCGTAATCTCTAGGCCACGAGAGTCCCCCCCCCTCCCCGTGTAGCGGTTAGACTGTTTGCCGCAGCACGAAAAACACGTCGTTGAGTTCGATCCAAGGGTGATGGTTTTGCGTTGTTGTTTTTTTTTTTCTTTCATAATGGAGCAGTTCTGTCTGTCTGCCGGGTTCTTGTATACAAGTTAAATCTAATTTAAATGTAGAATTTTTTACGTCCCCATCAACTCAATTTTGGTCATTTAGGCCTATAAGGTGGCGGCCTCTGACCCTAATAGTAGGGTCTATATAAACAGAGACAGAGACAGTGTGTGTGTGAGAGAGAGAGAGAGA
>NW_004797603.1:438931-454106 GCF_000002075.1 Aplysia californica
GGGGGGGGGAGAGATAGAGATAGATAAAGAAAGAGAGCAGAATAACAAGTACAAACGCACACACATGCACACACACAGAAACAACAACAGAATCCTCCAATAAGTGACGACTGTGAACAAGCGTATCTCTCAATTAGTACATTATGTTTGGTAATTTATTATGATCAACACAAGCCGTCATCCACAGGTGCTAGCAACAGTATGATTAAAAAAAAAACGTCACGTGTTTTATTAACAAAGTCAATGCAAAGACACAATCAACAGGATCAATGTCAAGACACTTGACACAAGACACGTGACACATAACACATACATAATGCTGACTACAATCACGTGTGGCCTTCAGGGAATATAAATCATAAACTGATGCAGTAGAAATAACAGCGTAGCGATGAGGCTTGCTGACAAAATGAGTTACTTTTCCGATTTTAGCTTTAACTCTATGGACTTAAGGTACCGTCACCTCAGAACTATTTGTGAGGCAGGGTGATGAAATCAGGCGCTCGTCAAAAGTAATGAAAGTGAAGAAACACAGCTTTGGCAATTTTTATTGGTGACCCCCACTGACTTCATTCGCAAATATCTCGACTTGTATTCAAGATAAATGGATATTTTTTAATCCAAAGCAAGACAAATGAGCACGCTTTAAGATGATACCAATAACTTCACATGCCCCAAAATTGACGAGAGCCTGATTCCACCACGTCGTGACCCATTTTGTCCAAAGAGTACACTTAAATAAAGAAGCACTTTGGACAAAATATTTCTGAGGGGACGATACGTCAAACTTATAGGTTGAGTTTGTACATTTATTAGTAAGAATTGATAAAACACATGTCAAATTTGAGCTTGTATGTGGCCTATACCCTGTCAGGGGTGAAAGGCACTGATGACGATGATGTCAAATTTATTTATTTAAAAAGTGGTATCAGTTTAAAATCTACAAATCTGACCGCCAGTTGAATTTTTGCCAATATCTGCTTTTGCAATTGTGAGAGGTATCTCATTTTGTCAGCGGCACACTTCACATGTAATAGGCATTGAATTGCTCGCTCACAGTAGGTACAGAAGAACTGGTAACACCAACTGTGTTTTGCGATTCACTCAGAAACATGTCATTGAAAGTTCCAACTACTGACCGTTGCAATATTAACTTTTGTTTTGGAAAGGAAAATACAGTTAAATTTGCTTAAACGTAAACCAAATTCTGAGGGTCCGCTGGATTCTTTTTGGTCGAGCCCATTTTTGGTTTTAGAGAGGCTGCTCAAAAGAAGAAAAACTATTCAGAATTAATTACTTTCCTTCTGTTTACTGTTGTTTTCGGAATACTCATTAGACAGACGGAAGAAAGAATGATAAGTCTTTGATGTTATAAAGAGGTATAAGAAAAGGGAAAATGCAATCATTTTTTAAGGACAGCAATAATTATTTTCAGAATAGTATTAGATTCTTTTTCAAGAGAAATCCAGTCATAGGAGGACAAGCCCTAGGTTTCAATGCTTTTGATCTATTGCAACTTCTTTAACAAAAGCTGGAATTGTTTGTGATTAGTATGATACGAGAGAGAAAATATCTGTGAGGCAACATGGTGAAATCAGGTGCTTGTCAAAATAACGAAAACGAAGAAGCAGGCATTTTTTCGTCAGTTTGGTAATTTTGATAAAATTTTTGTTTTTTGGATCAACACTTTTTCTGTCCATCTAAACACACATTTCCATCTGAACTTTTTTCTGAAAAACCTTTTTTAAAGGCATAAAATAAGT
Source organism: Aplysia californica (assembly GCF_000002075.1). Classification (NCBI taxonomy): domain Eukaryota; kingdom Metazoa; phylum Mollusca; class Gastropoda; order Aplysiida; family Aplysiidae; genus Aplysia; species Aplysia californica. The sequence goes on from NW_004797603.1 coordinate 440,695, forward strand.
ATATTTTTCAGTCTTCAATGGCTGTCAACCTATTGAAGTTACCAAACTTTGGTGACCATTTTCTCACTAATTTTACCTTTGAAACCAGGCGCACACCCCCCCTCCCCCCACACACACATCTTTCAATCTGAAATATCTTGAGATCTACTGAAGATAGATGGGTCATTCTTTTATCGAAAGCAAGACAAATGGAACAAGCTCTAAGACAATATCAATAACATCATTTGCCCAAAAATTGACGAGTGCCTGATTCCACCGTGTTGTGACACATATGATAAGAAAGAGAAAAATATTTAGCCTCAGCTGCTAGAGAAGAAATAAACATACAGAGTCTCAAAGCAACGAAGAGGAATTATACAGACTGTTAGAACATTTAAAATCAGCATCGTTATACTTTTAGCACTTCTTGAAATATTATGTATATTGCCATTTTTTTCTCCGTTTGACTATATCATAAAACATATAATACATTTAACACTCAACATTATTTACACTGCTGATTCTTGTAGAAAAAAAATTACGAGGTAGCAAAACTCAGTTTGGCAAACAGATAAGAAAATTGTGAAGACAAACTCACAAAGACAAATTTATGAGAGCAGAAAACGTTGTCTTTTATCAGATGTACAGTACCAAAGTTCTCTCACACAAGGCAAAATATATTTATGCTGCATACAACCTATGCTGTATAGAATTTGTCCCTTTTGAAGTACAAAATCAAGTATTCACATACCAATAAATGAGCTTCACTCATCTCAAGGTAGCAATCAAAATTCTACAGACTTCATCCATAGGAATGGCCAGTATTCCTATGGATCACACAAGACCAGGCCACTTCAAGAACATAGTTTTTTATTTTCTCTTTTTTTTGGCCAGTTCGATATTATTTTTCCCAACTGCTGTTCAGACCTACATTTATGAGCATATAATGACGATCACAGTCCTTTATTTCTGTCCCTTTCTCTTACACACTTACATAAAACGACTGTCTCTTTTTCACTCTGTGTTTCTCTCTTTCTCTCTCCCTCTCTCACTCACTCTTCTTTTTTCTCTTTACAAAAGAAAAACACTACAACTCTCCAAATAAACCCAACCCCAACGTCCTGTCAAAGCCAAAAAAAAAAAGTACATTCACGGAAACAGACACACATCCTAAATAGACAATCTTCATAATTATCAAGCTCAATGGTACATGATAGTTTTTCATTCAAACTTTGATGATTATTGCATTGGTAGGGTGGAAGGAAGACCAAAACAAGAAGAAACAGCAGTACTTATAAAGAATTATTACAGTAGAAACATTTGTACATCATTATAGTTATGTCGGTGTGCTTGTGACTGTGAGCTTGTAGGTGTATGTGTGTGTGTGTCTGTAATATATATTGTGTGTGCTTGTACATGTATGGGGGTGTGTGTATGTAATATAGTGTGTGCTAGTATGTGTGTGTGAGTGTGCGTGTGTGTGTGTGTGCTTGTGTGTGTGTGGGTATGCATTAATGTGTAGAATACTAGATACCAGCCTAATTACTTAAGACAACAAGACTGGTACTGTAGATAGGAATAAGTAAAAGTTGCAACAGACTGATCTTTTCAGTTAAGGACAACATTGATTTTTGATTCAGTATGTACTAATAGAACTTCAGGGTTGTGTCAAACTCCGTAAAAATTCAATGAGACAACAACACCAAAACTTATTCTTTTTATAACCTTTCTCTTGTGTTTAAAAACTTTAAATATCTTTAACTTAAACGTTTTATCAGTACAAAAATGTGTCGATTAGACGACTTAAGTATGTAAGCTAAGTACATTTTGATGGGTAATGGGTAAGGTTTTGCATTTGCTATAACTTATTTAAACCAGCTTCATTGGTGATAGATATCTTTCAGCTGAGAGAAAGATAAATGGCATATACAACTCAGATTTCAAATTTCTTCTGGCTTTTCTTATATGTGCCCATTTAAAAATCCTAATTCGATGTGATTGAGATTCAATGTTAAAGTCAGTCAGAAAGTGAGCTAAGTAAAAGATCCGAAAATATTACAATACTTATATTCAACAATTAATGTGTTTGTTCTTGAGCATTTTGTGGGTTGGGGAGAGGGGGTGTGGTGTTGGGGCAGATTCCAGGTTTTTTAAACTTCACAACAAATGAAAATGATGACAAAAATAATGACAAAAATGATTATATAAACATGTTATGAGTCGAACACTCCTCACCTTTAAGTTTGGCTTGGCTACAAAACAATTTTTTCATGGGTTGTAGTGAAAGTATTGACACGGTCGACTTTGTAAGAGAAACAATATTAAAACTGCCATTGCACAATAACTTTGCTTGCTAAAAATTCTCTATGCATTACAGAATGTGTGTGATGTATGTAAAATAAAAGACAGGAGTGCGCCAGACACATTCCTGCAGGTAAATTGCACACAGCATTGCTATTTAATGACAACAAACAAAAAATGTGTTAAACATAACACAGAGACTGTTAAGCATAACATAGACAAGGAAAAAAACCATCAGGGATGATATTTAACTTTCAAAATTTGAGCATAAAATTTACAGTTTGATGTTTTTCTTATTACAAATTAAAATGTATAGAGGTAAGTGTACTTTTCATTGCTGCTCTTTAGTCTGCCTTCATCTTCTCAGGTCAAGTATAACTAATGAAATAACCAGAAATTAAACAAAAACGAACAAGTTAGGATAAATCCGTTTCTTGTATATGAACTACATGTCTAACATTCATGACTGTAACAGAACAATGATTGTCTCTGGCATATATATATATACAATCTAACACGCACATAGTGAACTTGTATATGGTGAACAGATTTTCAGGTCCAAACTTTTTCAAATATAATATGTACTTTTTTGGTATTCAAAACATGTACATAGCAACATTTGCACATAATGAAAAGACTTCTGCATCCCACTAATTTCTCTATGTGCGTGCTAGACTGTATTTCTGTATTTGTAAATGTTTGCTGATCATATAATGTGCCAGCAGTACACAAATGTGTACATAGTAACTGGTAGCTTTTCAGAGACTAGGTTTGCTTCTAGCTGGCTGTTGCAACAGCAGGTGTGTTTGTGAGAATTCTGTTTACCCTCATAACAAACAGAGTGTTTGAGATAAAACAGGACGAAATATCCTTCGGGAGTCACAAACAAGTATACGAGTTGCTGTCAAAACGACTGTTTCCTTTGCTCATTTGCTTATCAAACTCTACAAATCTCAGAGGGCAATCTTCAGGTCTCGGCTCCGAGTGTTGAAATAAAACAATGTGTTCCAAATAGCTGTAACACTAGATAATATATATTTATATATATATACATTACATATATTCACATCGGTACATTGCAGTAATATCATTTTCGTGTGGAAAAACATTGAAACAAATTATCAAGTACAAAAGAAAAGAACATTCAATAATATGCTAGAGTTGCATAATGCTTATCTCAGGTCTGCATGTCAAGACTGGAATAATATACAAAAGGGGCATAACATGATCATCTTCACCATAATGCTTCTCTGAACACCAAGATGAAATTACAGTAGAGGGTTTATAAAATATATTATTTCACATGATCTGCGTAGGGGGTAATGATGACACCATAACGCTCTTAATCTGGTCTTTGCACTGGTGGCTTTTGCCATCTCGTAAAAATAAAAAGATCACTGTGGAAGGCAACGTTCTGACATCGTTTACGTGATTTGTGGCTCCGTGAAAGAGCATGGAGGAGGAAGTTTTTCCTCACCACTTCGGATGCTAGTTGGCGGTACATATGTCACCAGCCAGACGGAGAACACCAGATCAAATGAAGACTACAGGGGAAAACTGGCAATGTCACATTTTCCACTTCCCTGAAAATTTAGATCCCGAGCCTTCCTTTTTCATGAATTATTTGACATTTTTGGGGTTCTATTAATGAAATAATCATGTGGTGGTTATTTCAGACAGGTGTTTTAACTTTATATGTCATCACTGTGTTGCACTGTGGGGATTTGAAGAAAATGACTATTGTTTGGACATCCCTAGTCAGATCTTCCCCCTGCAGTCTTCAAATGCTGACGTAGATGCGATCAGTGAAGGCCTAGTAAGAGATGAACTCAGAGAGTAAGCGATGGACTCAGACCAACGTCTCTTGTTCTGCCTCCGAATTTTTCTTCTCAGCTGCGATCATCTCCCAGTGGTGCCACCGTTCCCGTTCCCACTCGGCGGAGCCCATCGGCGGAGTATTCTCAAAATTGTCTTGTGCATGCGAGTGATTCAGTCGACTTGGCGAGGGGGAAGGTATCAAGGTCGATGAGGAGGATGTGGATCGAAAGAAGGGTTTCGGCGAGGCTTCTCTGGAGCCCGGGGGTGTTGGAAGTCCCCAGTGAGCAGACTGACCGTTGTCCGAGCCGCCGTGGCTGTTGAGGGAGGAGGAAAGGCCACTGCTGGAGCTACTGTTCTCCCGCAGGTACAGTGGCCGTGGAATGTTCAGATTTTGACTATAGTTCTCCGAGTAAGGTCTATCGAGTCCGCCTCCTTCCAGCCTCCCTCGAAGCGTCACCTCGGGACTGGAATCTTCTTGGGAAATTTTTAGCGTAGGAACTCTTCTTGGAAGAGGGCTGGGAAAACTTTGGCCCAAGTCAAATCGAGGTTTTAGTGATGATGAAGAGTCACCGAATAATCGTTGATTGTCTTTAGAGGATGGAGAGAGTGCCTGGGATTCTGACAGATGAGTGGCTCGGGATTTGGACACTGGTGAATCCAAGTTATCGTCAGCACTTTTCGTAACTCGCAGTGGACGGTGGGCAGTGGAAGTGTGTCTTCTGGACAAGGCCAGAAGGTCTGCATCACTGTTTAAAGAGTGCGACAACATTGGACTGTTTGAGGCGTCTTCAAAGACACTGCACATAGACTCTGGATCAGCCTCGATTCTGAAAAAAGAAATGAGAAGAAAGAATAAAAGAGCTGTGCTATATGAGCCAAGACAACACTGCATGATACATATAGATTTTAGGATGCTCTATGCAGTTTTTAAGACACCCGGTTTTTCCAGAAAAGTGTAGGTATACAACAGAGAAGACGCATTTTTCATGTTTACTCCTCCATACTTTTATTACACTGATTTACAAAGAGTGATGATTTGCTTTTTTTGTTTGAATAACGAGAAGCACATCTACATAATAATGGTCATTTAGTGCTGTGAAAAAGTTAGGTAAACAGACAGAAACAACAGAGAGAAAGTAAAGAAATAGGACCTACCAGTGGTGTCCTCCACCACCCGTGAGAGTGGTGAGTACATCTTGAGATTAAACCACAATCATAACGAGAGGACAGAACTCAAACAAACATAGACAAAGTCAAACAAGTGATGAGAAAAGGGACACAACAACATTTAAATAAAGTATACAGTCGTAGAGATATATTCTGCTTGAGAGTAGTGGATTTTCTTTTAAAAAAAACCTACTTACTGGCTTTGATTTGCCAAACACTTGAGTATTCTGTCTGCTGTCTCTTGATCCGATTCTATCAACAACCTCAGGATGTCGTCTCGGACGCTCCCAGTAATCTGTAAATGCACAATTTAAAAATAAATAAACATAAATAAATAGATAGGTGAATAAATATATAAATAATAAATAGATAAATAGATGAATAAATAAATTGTTTAAAAAATGAATAAAAAGAAAATGCAAAAAAAGGAATAAAAATATAAATAAATAAAAAAATAAAAAAATAAACAAATAGTATTGATCTTCTCTTCCAACTATGATCAGACTGAAAATACTTCTTTACATATAACAACACACATGCTCCACCAGGAGCACAGTCTCATACCGGTACCTCATAATAATAAATACAGTGGAAATTGTCCAAGTCACCCCCCCCACCCCATCCCTTGTCAAAGTAAAAAATGTGACTTCTTGGATAGAGTCATTGTGATGTGAAGAAAAATCACAAGGGACGATGTGGCAAGTGGTTGTTTGTGTAGTAGGTGATTGTCTTTGACAGTTGACCTTTGGGGCAGGTTCAACTGCAGTTATAGCTTTAATATTGGTGTAAAATGTGTGACACAAGGGAGATGATTCAAAGACATAAGTTTTATCACTTTGACTATTTCATGATTAATGCCCTTTGTACTACACAGGACTTAAATTAATGTCTCTCAAGTGCGACGTGAAACTTCTTAACGTAGCATGACGATACATTCGATTAACATCTGAAAAATACTTTTTCATAGTCAAGGGCAAGCCACTGAGAGAAATAAACAATTTGACAACTAGTGGTAAAGAAAAAAAGCAACTAAAATTAAGTTGATTGTGAAATTCTTATATTTGCTTTTGTTTGATGTATGTAAGGTATCAAAATCTTACACCGGTAGTGAAGGAGAACGATGAACTAGGAGAAGGACTAGGCCCATGAGGTAACAACTTTACAACCTTACTCCACAATTGTCTGTCAAAGTTCCTATATGACCTTCTTCACTTGCTCTCTCTTAGTTTGAAACAGCTTCATCTCAGTACTACTTACAACTTAATTGCTCTAGTTTTTACAATGTAATATTGAACAGTTCGATTTACATTGAGGTTTCTTGCAGTTTTTTAAAAGTCACACACGTCTTCAACTTCATGAAATAATACTTGGATCAAAGCAGAGATAGAGGAGATAGATGGAGGTCCATTGGGGCAAAGAGCGGGTCCCTGAAGGATGAACACAGCCATAGTGACAGCTGGTGACAGAAGTCTGGAAACTAAAAATAAACTTTAAAAACTCGTGCCTTCTTACCTCAAACAGTTCGTGGTGATTGTCAATCATATCCTTCACCACTTCGATAACCTCCTTGCTCTGCTCCACCCTCTCCGCTGACTCAGCCAACAACTCTTTGTCACTGGCGCCCTTTGACCTGTGCAGAATGTTCGGCCCAAACAGGGTCGCCAAGTTGTGAGCATCCATCTTATTTCCGGGAACCTGCAAGGAAAGATGTAACAAATGATGATAAACCTTCAACATAAAAATAAGATGGATACATAAGCCTCTACTGATCTCATAATCTATGAGGATCGTAGGATCGCACTGTTTGACAGGAAGCCTCGTCAGGTACCTCCACTTTTCACGTTTTTTTGCGACTCTCTGAGTTTGGACGAAGGATTTCCCTGTCCAATCCGCAATGTTGTCTGTCCACCTCTTCCTTTGCTTTTTTCTAAACATAAGCCTAGTGATTCTCAAAACAAAACATAAGCTATGCCCCATCATCAATATTTTCTTGCACTCACCACAACATAAAAGTATCAACACTTGTATATATATTCCTGCACAGTCACTAACTGTCTACTTGAATTTTTCTTGGTCACACTCCATGACAATATCGCTCCCATTTTATTGTTGTAGGCTTTACTAAGATATTAGTATAGTAGTAAAAGTTTTCTCGCACTTGCAACACAATTAGGTCATATAACAGCAGAAAATTTGAGGTTTTACTTAAGAGTAACACAAAGAGAAAAAAAGAGATAACAACTGATGACACATGTTTGATAGAAAGAAGGAGCAATCCCCACAAAAACCCCGCCAACCACCCACACTTTAGTTCACTTATGAAAGCCAAGAAGTAAAGGTTGTTAAACAAGATCACTCACCGTTTCTCCCTTCTCGTTAGTCGTGTCTGTGGCATGCTGGCTCACAGTGGCCAGGAACCTGAGCAGAACCCAGAGAGTGTCCCGGTTCGCGACGGGCAACATGGCAATCAGGAGACCAACTGCGACATGACGCTTGCTCTCTTCGGATATTCCTGGAGAAGAAAAAATCATTTGAATTGAGGTTTTATGTTACATATTTTATTTGGTTTGTTTCTTGTGAGTTTTCATTTCCCTTTCAAAGGAGTTTTTTTTAAAGATAGACGAGAAAACCTGTCTGACTGAGATTTTGTCGATACTGTGTGAATCTTATTTTGCTTGCTTTTTTATTTGGTTTTGATTTTCCTTTCAAAGGAGTTTATTTAAAAACAGGCACTAATAATGTGAAGCACCATCTATAATAAGAATCTATGAGTATTTCTAAACAATGTGTGGAGAAATATATAAATAAACTAATAATAAAAATAAAATAAATAGATAATATTATACACTTTAAACTTATGTCAGTCATTTTGACAAGTGTCTTTTTATTGCTCAAACTCTGCATCTGAAAAATAATGTAGAAAAGTAGGCCTACTTCTCTCTTTATATCAATTCTTCATGTTTCACACAGAGCCTATAGCATATGACTCACTCTTTGCATAGAGGAAGGGCAGGTACAGCTCCCGTGACAACAACGGCTCAGGCAGATCCCTGAAGTACTCTTTTAGCAGAGCCCCTACATCGTGGGCCTGATGTTCTTGGGTGAGCAGCACATCTTTGCCGGTGTCGAATTCTTCTCGCAGCTGTGGGCAGATAAACAATGTATATGTAATAATAAGCAAAATGGGAAAACAGACACAAGTCAATGTGAAAGGAAAATACTTTTTCAAAAATGAAAACATCAAGCTAAACTAAACTAAGAGAAATATTAATTGATCACATTTGAATTGTTTTTCAAATTCATATATTGGAAGTACTATTCTTTATGATTAAATTCTTTTAAAACAGTTTTTGATCTATGGAAAGAAGCATCAAAAAAATAATTGAATCAGAAGTTTCCAAATGTGTCATTTCCAAAGATCACATTCTTTTTTCCTAAGAAAAACAATCAATTTATTTACTGAGAAAGTGGGGAAAAAAGGAGCAAACTTTTAACACCATATTATCTTTTCAAGAGCTTCATCATGATCACTGTAGAACAGCTGAAAAAAATTGTTGATGATTGAGAAATAATTTGTTTGTTTCAATTTTTTAAAATTCCCAAAATGTTTATACACATTTCAATTTTCATATTCCAATCCCAATACAAAACTTTAAAAGGGGAAGTAGGCCTACATTCTAAACAAAATACTAAACAATAAAATAACCAGAGAAAGGTGAAGAGGATCATCAAAAGGAGATGAGGGATAGACACCAAACAAAAGTAAAACACAAAAGAACATGTTAATGACAGAATGTCTAAGTACTGACAAATCACCCTGAAAGCAAGATCATGGACATTCCTTATCCCCCTCCCCCTCCTCTCCCCTCCAACCATCCCACAAATGCATACGAAGTTATAATAAAAAGATTATTTTTTTAAAAAGGTTAAGGGCCAGACCAAACTCCTATGTTTCTGCCATATTTTAAAACACTGTCTATCACTGGGCGGCTCTCCTCAGATTTCAGTGAGCCACTTGTCCCACTCCTCTCCAGCACGTTCTATTCCTGGCAGCAGTAATGAGTTCACTGTCCTACAGCTAAGCTGGCAGGGAGCAGCTGACGAATGTTTCCTGGATTGCGCAATGATGTTTCCTTGAGTGTGTTCTATGAATACTCAATCTCTCCAGCCCTACAAGATTCCCCCCCCCCCCATTCCCGCCACAGCCTCACCTGCTTAACTCTCTTTTTAGAACAGCCAACTCTGAAAATTCCAAGTGTCTGCAGACCTGAAAAAGACATTTTAGAAAAAAGAGTGAAATATTCTGTCACAAGATAATTAATTAGTATCCAAACATGCAAGCCATATTTTGACTTAGTGGGGACAGTCAGAGGGGCAAAGAAGATAGCAATTTTATACACGTATCACTGAAAACAACAACATGTATATTTCTCAGGTTCTTTTCCCATTGTCTCAGGCTAACCTCAGACAAAAAAAAAATATGTGGGCCTCTTGAGTTTTTCATCTTTAAACAAAAAAGAAGAAAAGAAAAGAGAGCCTGCAATTAAGTGTTTCTAAAATAAAACAGCCATACAAAAGAAAGCCTGTTTCTGTTGGATGCTTGGTGTCACAAAATAGTTTACTCCTTGCGTCTCTTCAAAAATACTTGCTTTACTCAAAACTCTCAATGAAAACTCTACCTTGCTTCAAAATCGGACATATATCACAACATATACTGACTTCATAATTTCTTGTTTCTGTTGTAATAAATGCATCCACCAGACCACACATTATTATCTCTTGTGAGCAATAATAAAAAAAAAAAAGCAATTGCCAAAATTAGCACCCAATTGCTTTTCTATTTTGGACGTACAACTGTTTGATTGCAGAAGCTCCACTCAAATATTACTAATATAGTTCCAACATTTCTTCATTGAACTACTAAACACTGTATGGTTATTGTTCCCTTTTTATCTCGTTGTCATATCTGCCTGTTTTTGTGTTTTTTCTAGTCAGTTGACAAGTTTGTTTGTGTATTTTAAAGATTCAAATTAGACCACTCACAGCGAATAAACAACCAGTGTCAAGAGTTTTTCATAACCAATTTTCAATGTCAATTATGAAATGCTGGGATTAAATTTTAAAAACGAAAATACACGCCAGATTACATAAATGACTTTTTTATCACAAAGGATGCTTTAAAAAAAAACCCCCAACAAAATTTCAGTAAGTTTGTCGCCAAAACAGGACAAACAAAAATGTGAATCTGAATAAAAAACGGCAAAGCCACTCACCATAAGTCTCTATGTGCCGAAAGCACGCCCTGACCACATTCGGGACTTGCGCTTCTCCCTGATTGGTCAGTTGACTTCCGTCCGTTGCCAGACTTCCCAGGCGTGAGGGTGGCTGGGAGGTGGACAGCGACAAAGCATCGATCAGACTAGAGCTCGTGTTCCGACTTGACTCCGACTCCGATAAACTGTCAGAGCTTGCCGCTCTCTGCAGAATGCAAACAATACACAATAGTAAATAATAAACAAAGGCAAACAGTAAACAGCTAATTTTTTAAAAACCCAACTAAATAGTAACTACAGAAAAAGATAAACAAAAGTAAAAAATAATTTCATTCATAGGCATTGAACGAGATAAAATACGTTAACTGTTCTTCTTTTGCCTGCAGGACCAGAAACTATCGATTTTGATTTTCAAGACGGACACTTATCATCTCACTGGCGGCAAAATTATTATCAATTAGTTGATAGGCTATAGTTTACCTCAGCCTGCTCTATAACCACCAGCAAGAAGAGAAGACTATGGAGGACGAGACTATGGGCCGTGTATTCCTGAAATGTCCCACCAACTATCGTGCCAAAACACACTTTCTGGGACATTTCAGTGATCTATGTTCAGCACATTTCAAGGACTCCCGAGGGAGTATTGAATTCTTGCGTGCTGTTGGCATCGCTGACCACTTATGGTGCCACAGTGCCAGAAGAGAGATAGAGAGAAAGAGAGAGAGAGAGAGAGAGAGAGAGAGAGAGAGAGAGAGAGAGAGAGAGAGAGAGAGGGAGAGACAGACAGACAGATAGACACACAGACAAACAGACAGACAGACATAAACAGACAGACAGACAGACATACAGACAGACAGACAGAGACAGAGAGAGAGTGTGAGAGAGACAGAAAGAGAGAGAGAGAGACAGACAGACGGACAGACAGACGGACAGACAGACAGACAGACAGACAGACAGACAGACAGACAGACAGACAGACAGACAGAGTGAGAGCAAGAAGAGAAGATGGTGAAAGTTTGACTCACCTTGTGGGAGGAGGGCACAGCCAGGCCCTGCTGTGGAGCGGCCATGTTGCCGTTGTGAGCACTGCTGCCGTTTTCCAAGGAGCCCTGGGAAGAACTGCTCGACTTCCTAGTGACAAAACGTTTTTTGTTTGTTTGAAATGATTGGTTCGTTTGAATTATTTGGTTTGATTGAGTTGTAGTCTGCACACGTGCACGCGCACACGATCACACACACACAAACACACACACACACACATACGTACACACACACACACACACACACGCACAGACAGACACACACACACACATATCATGGGTCTATGCACACACACACACACACACACACACACACACACACACACACACACACACACACACACACACACACACACATACATGTTTATTATACATCCATACACGCAAAGAAGCACACACATACTTTTTATTTACTCAGTTAATTTCATTGTCATGTTTCGGGACAATTCATAAATATGTCAACATTACGTTTGACCTGTTCAGGCTATAGCCTTCATGAGCAAACAGAAGAAAAATAAAACAAAACAAAAATAACATTAATAAAATGTTGATCTACACATAAAAGCAGAAAAGTAAACGGAGGTAGGCTATAATAACATACAGTACCTGTGAGGCCGTTGATTGGCCAGATTGTCAGTGCTGTCCGTCCTCATCTTCACACTGCCAGAGGCCGCGACCAGAGCAACCTTCCTCCTCTTCTTCTCCAGCTCCTTGTCGTTCTGGATGCACTTGCTGAGCGGAATGCCGAATACAAGGCCCGAACTCACACCGTCTGTCAGTGAGGGGAGGGGGGGGGGTAAGAGGCGTTCAGGGAGGTGGGAGAGGGGAAAAGAAGCTTGTTTTAGTAAGTGTTTTACGGCCCATGCAACACAATAAGGTCAAATAAATGACAAAGATTTGATGTGTTACAAGAGAGTAACAAACAAACAAAAAAGAAGGAGGAGAGATACGGACGATAGATGTTTGATAAGAAAGAAGAAGCAAACGACACCAGAGCACCTGCCAAGCACTCACGGGAAGAGAAAGTGTTGGTAAGCAGGAAGGGGGGGGGGGGAGAGAATAAATTCATGATTTCTGGGAAACGATCGATTTGAATAATGGGCAAAGACAGTGGATCAGAGAATGGGAACTTAAGAGAATGGGCGCACACACAATGTTAAATGTTTGAAAGCTTACTAAGAACAATAACGGTTGAAAAACAAATTCTAAAGTTTTCACAATCTAAAGTTTTAAGGTACTTACAACACAAGTACTAAGTACTTGTAGCCTTGTAGATCATAGAGCAGTAGGTGTTCAAGTTTAGAGATGGCACAAGAGAGTAACACACAAAAAAGAAAAAACCCCCAGAATAGATAAAATCTATAGATGTTTGATAGGAAAGAAGGCGCAAACCACACCAGAGCATCTGCCAACCACCCACGTGAACAATAATTAACGATGATGAGGAATGTGGGCTTACCTTTCGCCATGGTATCCAGAGCGGAAGCGCTCACGGACTTTGACCTTCGTTTCAAGGACAGAGATGACTTCTTGGACCGCCGCTGCTCGGAGCATTCTGTGGACGAGAAGGAAATAAATTAAAAAAAAATATATACGCAATAAGTACCGGTACCATAAAACAGATAGAAGAACAAGTTAAGCACGCTCATATGCCTTATGCAGTTGCAAACGCTGTAAAACTTGATTTTTAAACAAAAGTTTAATTAAATAAGAAATGAATGTCTTGTCCTTCCTTGTAAACTGTACGATTGCAATTGTGACGTCAGCATCTTAAACACACTTTCCTCTGTCTGTCTGTCTGTCTCTCTGCCCCCCCCCCTTCTCTCTTCCCCTT
>NW_004797603.1:456799-458676 GCF_000002075.1 Aplysia californica
GTCTGTCTGTCTGTCTGTCTGTCTGTCTGTCTGTATGTCTTTCTGTCTGTCTGTCTGTCTGTCTGTCTGTCTGTCTGTCTGCCTGCTTGCCCCTCCCCCCTCCTCTCTCTCTCTCTCTCTCTCTCTCTCTTTATCTCTCTCTCTCTCTTTCTCTCTCTCTCTCTCTCTCATCATAGTTTCTTATCAGCACTTTCTTTTATTAAGCTAAAGTATCTTTGACTGCGATGTAAAAAACCAAAAAAACCAACCAAACCCATGTATCACAAAAGATAACATATTTCCCCCCATCAACCCTATACGCATTCCTGCGTATTGCTAATCGAGGCAAACATAAAGTATGAAGAGGCCCCCAGAAGTGAACATACTGTACCATTTCTTGAACTAAGAGTTATGACGTCAGTTCTTCAGGATGTCAAAGATATGACTCCGTTTTTTTTCCGTTTAAAAAAAAAACCGGACTAAAAGTTAAGTATATCATTAAGACTAGAAGAAAAGTCGGCCTCCAAACTTCCTGACAGAATGTGTGTGTTCGTCGATCGTTGGTTTTAACGCCCTTATCAACACTATTAGGTTATTTAAGAGGCAGGACCCCCGAATCTAACGTCCATTTCCGATGAAAGGAGCCAAATGGGTTGAGAGCCTTTAACTTGAAAACACAGCAAAACGACCAGAGTTCAAGAACGTCCAGTCTGGGATCCGAACCACGGCCATCCGCTTTGTAGTTCGGCATGATACCAACTGAGCATATCTAGAGATGGGCAAAATCCGGATAATCTATAAGGATAACCGGATAATTCTCAATGAAATATTATCCGAATTCAGACCCCTAACTCTCTTTCCTGACCCGTTTGTGGAAGTGGGTGCCCCCATTTGTTGAAGTAGTGCTAACCCGTTTGTCGAAGTGGTTCTAACCTATTTGCCGAAGCGGTTCATATCGTAATATTTGCCGAAGAGGTGCAATAACATATTATCCGGATTTTGCTAAAGCGACTCATTGCCCAGCTCTAAGCATATCCCACTACTCTGGGTGTCTAGCTATATATAGCACTCTCGCCGAATGTGGTTTTAATAAGAGTTTTACAGCACTTGCAACACAATAAGGTCATATAAGTGGCGAAGATTACAGGCGTTACAAGAGTAACACGGAGAGATAAGAGGACGATAGATGTCTGATAGGAAAGAAGAAGGAAACCATCTCGAGGTATTTGGTGACAGGTGAGAACAAAAAAGTAAAGGTCAGAGTTGTTTTAGTCTAGTTTTCTTCTGAGTTTTATGGCACTTGTAACACAAACAGGTCATATAGGTCCCGAGGGTTGTAAGTGTTACTAGAAGGTGACAAATCAAGAAAAGGAGGAGGGAAGAACCGATAGATGTTTGATAGGAAAGAAGGAGCAAACCACACCAGAGCGCTCGAGGTGAGAGAGGGGAGGGATCGTCTCGCACGAAACAACTGTCCAAGATCAAATGACTTCTTGTACTCAAGTGGTGGCGTGGGTCTGTGGAACAATGGGCGTGTTGGTGAGTGAGTTTCAGATTTCCGTCAACGATCGCGCGGGGTGTGAGCGTGTCGCATGGGGTCACGGCCTCACTAGGTATCACCTCGGAGCTCCTCCCTTTGCTCTCCTCTCCTCTTATTCCCTTTTACCCTCTCTTCTTCACTTCTCCTCGCTCCACTATCTCTCTCCCTCTCTTCTCCCCCTCTCTCTTTCTTTCTCATCCCTCTCTCCCTCTCCCTCTCTTCTCCCCCTCTCTCTCTTTCTTTCTCTCTCCCTCTCTCTCCCTCTCTCTCTCCTTCCCTTGCTGCCCCCCTCTCTCCCCCTCTCTCTTCCTGCTCTCTACCTTTCTCTCTCTTCTCTCTCTCTCTCTCGCTTTCTCTC
>NW_004797603.1:464363-465888 GCF_000002075.1 Aplysia californica
TGTGTGTGTGTGTGTGTGTGTGTGTGTGTGTGTGTGTGTGTGTGTGTGTGTTTATGTTGGTATGCGTGTATGGGTGTGCCTGTGTGAATGGTGGACAGACGGGGAGATATTGAGAAAGCATCGAAGGATTAAGTCCAAACCATTTGTCCGTGCATTCAAGCAGCACGGGTCGGCACTTGAGAGGCGAAAGCATCTGATAATTGCAGAGTACAAGATGTGAGCTTCGGGAAAAAAGAAAAAGAAAACTGAGCTTCTACTTCGAAAGACAAAAGAACAAAAACAAAACACCCCCCAAAAAAATTGTGAGAGAAAGACAGAAGGGGGATACAGAGTTTGAGAGTTTTTTTTGTTGTTGTTAGTTTGTTTGGGTAAAGAGAAGCACATCGACAAATTAACGGTCATTTAGTGCTAGGAAAAAGTAAAACATACAGACAGACAAGCATAAACAAAATTATAAGGAAAGTGAAGAAGCAGGACCTACCAGTGGCGCCCTCCCACCGCCCGCTACAGAGTCTAAGTAGAGGCCGGTAGATGGGTGGTAGACCCAGAGAGATGGAACGGAAGAGACAAAGCAAAAGAAAAACAGATAGAGAAAGCAGTGAGATGGATTACAGAAATGCAAAGACAAACGTACGACTAGGCAGACAGGCAGAAAACAGACACACGGAGAATGAGTTGGCGTTTTTCAAGGGATATCCAACCCACCTTAGGACGTTGATAAAAGGCTCAAATGTCTACACACAGGGCTAGAAAGGTTTTATATGTCACGGCGGGTGGAATCGGGCATTGTCAATTTTTGGGCGTGCGGAGTTGTTGGTTCGCGCTCTTTTTCTTTTTTGATGACAAGGCTGCCCATCTATCTTGAAGACAAGTTGAGATATTTGCAATTGAAGATAAGGGTGTCAGAGGCAAAATTAGCGAGAAAACGGCCGCAAAAGTTAGGTGACTTCCTGAGTTTGACAGTCCTTGGAGGCTGCAAATTTACAATTCTGTGCCTTTAATTGCCTGGCGGACGGAAAAAATACATGTTTCCTCGATTTCATTAAATTGACGAGCGCCTGGTTTCACCACGACGCTACACTTATCGTTCATGAGCACTGTACGGACTACAGTAATGCAATCCAAACACAGAGTTATTGTTCCTTGGTCTAGCCCTGATTGCAGCTGATAACCCAGGGAGGGTTAGGTAACCCCGGGCTCTGATCGCCGGAGATACCCCAGCGAGAAGACGTTAGATAGACATGCTACTTCCAGACTGCACGCTCAGTGCTCAGTGTGGTGGTAGTGGTAGTTCACTTGGAGGTAGTTCATGTATACTGAAGAAAGGGTGGAGTTTTCTTGCTGTCTTGGTTTTCGTCTGTTTTTGTTTATATTTAAAAGAACGCTGCTGTTGTTTGGAGAGAGGGAGAGAGAGAGAGAGAGAGAGAGAGAGAGAAAGAAGCAGCAGAGATGCACACACAGAGGAAGACAGATAGATACAGAGAGAGAGAGAGAGAGAGAGAGAGAGAGAGAGAGAGAGAGAGAA
>NW_004797603.1:468550-472583 GCF_000002075.1 Aplysia californica
AGACAGACAGACAGACAGACAGACAGACAGACAGACAGACAGACAGACAGACAGACAGACAGACAGACAGACAGACAGACAAATAACATCCCAGAAATGTATCAGAGAGGTGAGAACTTATCGATTCACCGAAAGAAAACAGTAACCCCCCTCCCCTCCCCAAGAAAAATACACCTTGGAATAGTATGAAAAATGATGGACCCCATTCCACCCACCTCCCACACACACAAAGCGAAAAAAAAACAACCACCCCCCCCCCTCTAAAAAAAAAGAAACCAAAATTTAAAAAAACAACACCCCAAAAATCCCCCCTAAAAATAAAAAAAATACGTCAGAAGAAAATAACAGCTCATAATAATTGAAGCTGAGATGAAGTGGCAGACAACATGAGCCGTGTTTCTGTTTCCCTCATCATAATTTCAGGTGTCTCTCTCTCTCCCTCCCCTCTCTCCCTCCCCTCTCTCCCTCCCCTCTCTCCCTCCCCTCTCTCCCTCCCCCTTTTAATTTTGTAGGAGCAGCTAACGACTAGTACACAGGAGGAAGAAGAGGAGGAGGGGGATGGGGGGGTGAGGGGGAGGAGGAGGGATTGAAGAAGGAGGAGGAGGAGGAGGAGGAGGAGGGGGAGGGGGGAGGAAGGGATGAAGACGGGCGGGGAAGGAGATGAAGGAGGAGGAAAGGAAGGATGAGGAGGAGTGGAGGGGGGAGGAGGGGAGGAAGGGATGAAGAAGGAGGGGGAGGACGGGATGAAGGAGGAAAGGAGGAGGGGAAGGATGAAGAAGAGTAGGGTGGGGGAGGAGGCAGAGGCATTCTCCAGTGACATACAGACACAGAAACTAGCTGACCTTGACGGCAGTATGTCTCTCGCACGTAGCAGACGCTCACAGGTTCGTTTACCTGGTGGCATACGTGCACGTCTGCAGTGATGGAAAGACACTCTTTGTTTGAGTTTGAGTAAAGAGGGTTTAGGTTTTTTAGTAAGAGTTTTACGGCTCTTGCATCACAATATAAGGTAATAAAAGTGCCGAAGATTAGAGGTGCTACAAGAGAGTAACATGCACAAAAAAGAAGGAGGGGAGATAGAGACGAAAGGTTTTTTTTTTATAGGAAAGAAGGAGCAAACCACATCAGAGCACCCGCCAACCACCAACGAGTGTTTCTTACTTGTGCATGATGGTTCGGTGGTTCAGAATGTGCCTTAATGAACGTTGCCTTTGGTATTTTGCTGATCGTTTGTGTCCGCTTCGTTTATTAGAAGTTAGAAAGAGTATGATGAGACGATTGAGGTCACAAACCGAGCGTCTGCTGACAAGCGATCGATCGATAGATAGATAGATAGATGAATAGATGTATAGATAGATAGATAGATGAATAAATAGATAGACAGACAGACAGACAGACAGTCAGATAGATAGATAAATAGATAGATGGATAGATAGATAGATAGATAGATAGATAGATACCCGTTTCCAAGGCCTACGTGCAAGGACTTCCACCAGCGATGGTTGACGCGACAAGTTAACGGCTTTGGCCTTCGAGCTGTGACGTAATCACCCCCTCAATCGTCCCGGCGACGTGAGCAACGCACGAGCTCGGCTGTCGACATAATTACTGCTCGCCTTCTTCTTGCTCATAATGGCAAGTCTCGTCTTTTCAACATTTGTCAAATTCCAAAACACTTTGGGTTTTTTTAGACGCGTCTATACGTTCTGGTAATGGTTGTACTAATCGTTTTTGTGTTGTTGTTGTTGTTGTTGTTGTTGTTGTTGTTGTTGTTGTTACTGTTGTTGTTATTGTTGTTGTTGTTGCTGTATATTTCAGTTCACCTTGAATTACATTTCAGCACTATATTTCATTTAACCCAGGGGACTAATTCCAATAACTTTATAAATTTCTGCTGAGAAGTTGTATCCCTCTCCGTCCGGATTGGCGATTAAAGGCAGGATCGCAGCCCACTTCGCATACGATCTGCACTGTGTTGATAGGGGCGTGAAAATACATGTACAAACAAAATTTGGTAGAATATTATAATAAAAGCTCGGCGTGATCGACTGCCTATATCCTGAGGTCAGTAACCGAGAGGGTGTTGCCTCGGCGTGGAAGCGAGGGGAGAGCACTTTTACTCTTACCTGCCGAAAGTGATTGCTCATGAGACAATCAGGTTACCGTTCGTTGAGGCGGCAAGATATTTGTGACGTCATTCTTTCTTTCTTTCTTTCTTTCTTTCTTTCTTTCTTTCTTTCTTTCTTTCTTTCTTTCTTTCTTTCGTCTTTTCTTTTTGTCTTCATTGCAGGTTGCCAGTTCCATGACAAGTTTTATTCATTATAGCAACGTGTGATGATAAAGAGCATAACAAAAACTGTCACCTAAATCTACCAGCAAACAGAGCGCGAAATAAAGAAAAACTTTTTTCTTTAAATTGCAGCTAAACGTAGGAGAACAATTAAGGTTTCTGGATAGTTGCCGTGATAAAGCTGTCTACGTCAGGCAGCCTGACAAATATATTTGGGGCAAAATGTGTTTTTTGATTTAAGAATGAAACACTCAAGGGCTCTTTCCTCATTAAATAATAATGATTTAGTGGTACTTTTTTGCAAACGGAGACTGAAGACAGCGGTTGCCGTAACATAACGACAAAAGCGACAAAAACAATTAACAACCCCAAGCAATGAAGTGTACTTGTTTCATGCATAGTTTTTGGTACGATTTTCCAAATTTTCTTTTCTTTTTTTTTAAAGATTGGGAACATGTTTTGGAATTCTTTCTGTTTCCATTTTCCTGGGCCAGGCCACGCTGACACCTAGAAGCCATTGTCATTAAGTTATCACAGTCTTAAGACAGACCATTGTCAGCAATTTATCACTGTTGACGATCTAACTACTCCTTATATCATAAGAAAACTTATTATTCTATTTAGAAACAAACAATTACTCAGTTATTCTGGGGGTATTTATTACAGCTTATTACGCCTTCACTTGCTTTTACCTCTGTAAAAACCCAAGTTCAATCCATGTACAGGACAAGAAGCATATTTAGTTTCGTGCTGTGTTCGAGCTAATCCCAGAAAAGCACCAACGGCAAAGGACAATGAACGACAATTACGGATGCGGATTACAAGAGTAGACACAATTCCTACAAGCTCTCGACACTCTCTGAGCTCTCGCTGCAGTAGACACTCTGAGAGCGATAGCAGTTACAGTAAGGCCGTGTCAACTGGGCGCTGAATACCCCGACCAAAGAGGTTAATCCTCCGAGAGGTGGTCGCTGCAAGTCAAAGACTAGTAGTTTATTCAAAACATTGATTGTCATCCCCCCTCCCCTCTTTTGGGATGTGGAATCTGAAAGAGTAGAAAGCTGCATGCTTTTCTTCTGTCCCTCAAGACTTACAAAGCGGTTTCTACTTGACGAAATCCTCTTCAATGCTTATAGAAAAATATTATATTGCAATTTGTGGCAAAACTCAGGTATTAGACAGAAACTGTATTACCAATTCAAGGAAGAAGTAAGAAGAGAAAATTGCATCGGCCTGAAATGTCCTTTGTCCGCCAATGTGTGATCTGAAATTTGCATAACCTTAAAAAATTACCCAATTTTTGGACCTGTGGTTGAAGGCAAAGGATACCCTATTTTACTATTGTCTTCCGAAAACTAAAATTCTCCCTCGAAATGTGATCTGTTTGTGTGCGACTTATGAGTCCTCAATACTCTGGAGTGGACAAAAGAAAAAAAAAACCAAATAGCAAAACAAAAACATGAATTAAATTCTACTAGGAAATAATAATTTTTTTCGACGAAAGCCGAGATTTGATAGGAGCCTGGAAAACGCCTTTAAACCATTCACTGCAAAGGATAAACAGGTAATTATGTGATATACAAATATATTATTACGTACACGCTCTAAGGTTCCCCTAAGATGGTCATCTGTGATTGAGGGAGGTGGCGAGATGGGTGGCCGCTACATCTTGTCGTTGTGTTTACGGCTGTACTGGTGATCCGGGGTGTGGGCGTGTGGGGGGTGGGTAGGGAGGAGTGGGAG
>NW_004797603.1:472931-474845 GCF_000002075.1 Aplysia californica
GGCGGTACCGTAACAGCTCCGTCGCCTGCCTCAAAAACACTCGTCTGGAAGATTAGCCAGAACCTGTGGTCCCCCTCTATTCATCAACACGTTCCCTCTGTGGTCTGTAAGTCCTGCGCTGACCAGTCTGAGCCTGCCCTCGGGCTACTTGCACAGGGAACCGGGGAGCAGATTATCTCCTCTTGACACGAGCTGACGTCACGCTGTCTGACCTTGAAATAATGTACCGTACACCTGGGCAGGTTTCTCTACTCTGTAAGTCTAATAGTCCCCGACTCCAACACGAAGTACGATGTCAAAACACTTACGTGCTGGCGTTTTGTTGTGAATGAAGTCGCCCGACAGATGTTTTGGAGCCCAAATGAAAAGTTCTTTCGCAACCTGACCTGATCTACGATCTTACCACAAAGCCTAAGACAATCTCTGAAGTGGTAATGAAGGGGTAAGCCATAGAACATTCAAGAACTCGTTTTTTTGTCTTCTTCTTTTATTCCCCTAATTCTAGGGGTCAACGGGTCCGTCGCTGAGCACTCACATGGTCAGCTGTTTTTGAGTACTGGCGACAACTAACTGATCTGGAACTAAAATGGCTGAAAGATCAAGTGGGCTTCTGAATTGTTGAGCAGCTTTTGTTTTGGAGTGTGTTTTTGTTGTCGTGATCAAACGTGAGACAAATATCTATAAGTCGGTTTTGAAACAGTTCAGTTCTGTTGGGACTGAGTATTAAGGCATTTTTTTGGACAGCGTACGTTCTAAAATCAAATGTGAGAAATGTGGTGAAATCAGACATTCGTCAAAATAATGAAATCGATGATAACGAAATTTTTCTGCTCGTTTGACAATTCTTATTGATTTGTTTTTGTTTTTGACCCAACAACGTTCATGTAAAAAAAAAACATTTCTACGGAGATTTTACGGACAATCATTGATCAAAGGTATACAAAATGTAAATTTTCAGTTTGCAAGGACGTTACATACAGCTTTGGGCGTCATCAAACTCTGGCAACCTTTTTCTCTACTTTTAATCGCAAATATCTTGACTTCTATTCATGATACACAGGTATTTTTTTCTATCAAGAACAAGGCAATTGAACAGGATTTAGGATTATACCAATGACTCTATATGTCCAAAAGTTGATGGGCGTCTTATTCCACAGCGACTTGACGCATGTTTCTATACTGCAGTGAAGAGATTACATATCACCAAGACAGACAGAAAAGCCAGACAACCCAGAACTGTACAATAACTAAGCTGTCTCCTTCTAACGCTTTCAGAGACAACAAACTTCTTCTCTCCAACAGCCAAGATAGTTCTTTTACTAATGGCAGCAAAAGGTCAAGATCAACAACACGTCATGGAATCCCTGACCACCACAGACGTGAGAAACTGGACAGAGGGTGAGATAGACTTAAATGATCTTTTAAAGAAAACGCTTCCGGCAGACCAAGAAGACCTGGATCGACGGTGTGAAGGATACCCTGAGAACATACAACATCCCACCAAGAAAGGCCGTCCAACTTGCTAGAGACAAAAAGCTCTTTCTCCCCTCGACGCCCTAGAGATACAAGACAACTGATAAAGTCAAATAAGAAAGCTTCCCGCATTCGGCCTCTGCGTTTGATGAATTTAGCATTGCACCAAGTGAACTGTCTGTTGTGTTCCCTGTTCTGTTTCGGGGTCACCTCTTTACAGTGAATTGCACACGAGATGACCACCAGAGTGGACAGGGCCCAGCTGTCTCAGTGGTCACTCTGGCACCACAGGACAGGACAAGGGCTGACATTGACCTGGGGGGTCACTGCTCGTTAATAGCAGTACTTGGGTAAAGGGGGTGGGGGAGGGGTATCATTCAGGGGTTCTTTAAAATAAGGAGAATGCAGAATGGGCGTGTGTGCGTGTGTGTGTGTATGTGT
>NW_004797603.1:477243-478403 GCF_000002075.1 Aplysia californica
TTATGTGTGTGTGTGTGTGTGTGTGTGTGTGTGTGTGTGTGTGTGTGTTGAAGGGGAAAGGTTGACCAGACACTCCCACAACAACGTCCACTGTTGTAGCGCACAGACACATGTCTACAACGACTTTACGACATCTGAAGTAGGACAACTCTTGTCAGAACAAAACACTGACCGAATCGTTTTTCTATGTTTTTAGTTCCGTTTTCAATCGTGGCGGTTTTTTTTCCCAACCCCATCGACACACAGTTATTTCACAAACAGTGTTGAAAAAATGTTACGGTTTTGCTTAGATAGGCTCCAATTCGTCGTTCGAGTAAAACATGCTTATAATTTTAACGATCCGCATTTTCTGAAGCATTCATTAACAAAATTATGTTTTTTTGACGAGAGTTTACGCACGGCGCTTGCAAACTGCATAAGGAGATAAATAATATGAGCACACGAAACTCGAGTTGATTGGTTTCAATTCATTTCACAGCACAACCTGGTTTTACTTTGTAAAGTCAGAACCATTAACAAAAAGGAAAATAAAAGAAGAAGGAAAAAAAAAAGGATGAGTGTTCTAGTCACACGAGTCTGAAGTAAAAATAAACCAAAAAGTCAGTTACGCACTAGGTCTTCAAAAGTCACTCAAAAAACTAGGACGACACTCTCCAACAGAGGAAGGAAATGTCCAAACCGCTTTCATCTCCCAGAAACCCTATCCTCCCACTGCCGGCCCCGACTAATCTTTAAAGACAGGCTTCAGACAGCCGAGTGTCCGTCTCTGTGACTCTGACGGGAAGACAGTCACTTGGATAGCAGTAAAGATTAAAGGGATCGGACACAGGCTCGCTGTGTGGACATCCCTCTTTCTCCGTGACGCACGGCGTGAGCTCGTCTTCAACTTCGATAGATGGCGAGGAAGTCTTGGGTCTTCCTCTTTTTCTTTTTCTCAATCTCCTCATTTTTTCCCTCAGTCTTAACGGCGGTTTTTTTTTCTTCTCTTTTTTTGGTGGGGTTCTTTTTGTTTCTTTTTCTTATTGGTGTTCTTTCTTTTGTAGTACATAACCTTGTTCTTTGTGTCTATGAGCTATTTTTTTTTGGTTCTTCGTCTCCTCGTTCTTGTTCTTGATTTTATTCTCCTCCACCTCCTCCTCCTCCACCACCACCTCCTCCTC
>NW_004797603.1:479607-481012 GCF_000002075.1 Aplysia californica
TCAAATACCGTCTCAATCGGCTTCCAGTTTTTCCCCCTTCTTTCAGTCATCTTTCTCCCTCCCTCACTCACTCACTCACTCACTCCGAGACACCAGGACGCTCAATTCTGGACCCAATACCCTGCACGCCCCCCGCCTCCCCCTCCCCCCTCACTCACGACAAAACTGATCACAGAGGGAAATTAGCCATGAAGCTGAACTGAACTCCCCTAATATTCCTTGGGACTGCAAGCTGAATAATTATAATGTTATTATCGGAGCGAGAGAAGCAAAGACATCGAACGAAGGCTGCTACTTTGAGGAATCACGAACCCCTATGCACCAAAAGCTCTCAAGTCACCATAGTGTAAATCCAAGGGGGATTTGGGGTGCTTCGAGTGTCAGATTTTAGCACAAAAGGAAGGTCATACGAGAATTTATGGATTGCTATCATGCTCACAAAGAATGTTCATGCTTCAAGAGTTGCTTGGTAGAAGGGGAAGGAAGGGCTGTGGTTTAACGTCATAACAAAGCTTCTTCTTCCTGAGTCAGCTGGAAACTGCATAAAAGACCACTTTAACTCCTAGCATACGGAGGGCTCTTCCTTTCTACGCAGCCAATTTTATCATCCAAGCTTTCAGCACCACAAACTTCTCTTTATTTCTAGCTCCTATAATGAAATAAACAGAACACTGAGTAAAAATGATTGATCTAAGTAGTAAACATACAGGCCGATAGATACAATGAATTTGGTGAGGTTTGGTAGATTTTTTTGTTCTTACGGTAAACAGCCGAGCCAGCTGAACTGGCTCACCGAATACTAAGAGTTAAGAAATGTATCGTATTATGTAATTCACATATTCAACAGCGGCAAGACTGCAGGTTCGCTGAAAGCAAAAGCTGGAGCTTAGGTTGACAGCGAAACATACTCTTGGACAAAGGAACATTTCTGAGAACGAAGAAAACAAAAACAGAATCCTTTCCTTCCTTTATGGAGGCTGTTTAACCGAAAATAGTAAAGACGGCTCTTTTATCCTGACTACCCTATGACAAGTAGCGAGCAGTAAACGATTCACCTCAGACATGTTACACATTCGGGACTTATAAATAATCGCTCTCTTCTTCCAAGTGCACATTAAGCTAGAAGGGCGGAGACAGAGAGATTTGGCAGGCAGAGGATTAACCCCGATGGTAGGCTGGGTCAATCTATGGCGGGAGAAAGTAGCAGACGAGACCTCATAGGTCAGAGCCGCTCTGACGTCACACACAGGCATACACACACACACACACATACACACATACACACATACACATACATGTACATACATACACTACGTACACACATGAAAAAAGAGGGAGAGGGAGACGGAGAGAGAGAGGGAAAGAGTGAGAGGGAAAGAGAGAGAGAGAGAGTGAGAGAGAGAGA
>NW_004797603.1:482238-483527 GCF_000002075.1 Aplysia californica
TGTGTGTGTGTGTGTGTACGTGTATGTGGAATCAGGCGCTCCTCAATTTTTGGACACATTAATGGAGTTATGATAAAAAATCTTCAACCTTTTCCATTTGCCACGCTATTGATTAGAGACAAAAACCAGCCCAAAAACTATTAAAATTTATCTTGAGTATAAATCGAGATATTTACCGGTTTTTTTTTTTTTTTACTTCCAATACTGGACATAACTTACTCTTTTCTATAGAAGAACTATAAGGACATCATAAGAAAAGGTCGGGTAGCTGTTAATTGTTGTGTCACTGTAGACTGCCCATGAGGACAACACCGCCAGGCTTCAGGTCCCAGGCGAGGTCAACAAGTCGCTACTTCAGAATTACAAAGTTCTATCTGCTGAGCAACTAGTTTTGAGAAATTTGACTTCAAAGATATTGAGTTTCACATCATGCTAAACTTTTTTCCGAATGCAATTCTTAGAATATCTTGATAAAGACTCAGAATAATCGTACGATTTTTATACAGCAGATAGAATATAATTTGGTTTCTGATCTAATGCTGTTAGTATTATAACTCAAAACGGTCACAAAATTGTCAGATAGAGCTTTGTCATTCTGGGTTCGCGAAGTGTCCGGGCAGGGTACACCAGTGACATACAGCGGTCCTGACGTGGGGGCAAACACTCGTCCACTCCACCGCACGGCCACAAGTGGAACAATTTTCCGCCTACTCTCTCTGCATTAAGCTTCCACAGACGTAACGGACACATAATACGTCTGACTAGTTGCTGCTTACCAAAGGAGGAGGCAGCCATGCTGGGGCAAGTTTGTCACCATCATACACAAAATTAATCAAAAACACAAATTCTTAACTTGAATATTTCATAATATGCACGTTGTTTGTTGTCTGCCTTTTTTAAAGTTTCAAATATAAAAAACAGAACTGAAAGATGTGTTAGAATAACGAAGTTATGGTAATTTCTTTTTGTCCCCCAAAAGTGCACGTCTTCAAGCACTGTCGAATAACCAGAAAGAACGCCCTGTCTACAGTCTATGAGTTAAGCTTTTGTCTAAACGCCACGGAGAACACAGAAGTGTTTGCTGATCGGGAATACGATTCCTTTGTGTCATAACCCATTCTTGTATACTATCTGGAAACTAAAGAAATTGGGAGTTTCAGAAGTTCTGACCTTTAACATGATTACAACACTTACTTTGGTTCTTTTTGGAAAACAGGTTGGCCGATCGACGGGGAGCTTCGATAACATCTGGATGTTTCCTCAGCTGAGGAAACTCTCTCTTTCTTGTA
>NW_004797603.1:484442-485867 GCF_000002075.1 Aplysia californica
TGTGTGTGTGTGTTGAAGGGGAGGGGGAGGGGCGAGAAACGCAACAGCCCATCACAGTTAGGAACTCCAGCACTCACGGCCCATCAAGCAGTGGCAGCCTGAGGGGTCCCAGAGTTCTTTGTCTCCGAGGGTTCGGACACTTGTTCATGAGGAGATGACTCATTCATTCTCTCACTCACTCTCTCACTCTTTCACTCGCTCTCTCACTTTCTCATTCACCCCACACCCCTCGCCAGACGTTCCTTCTTTCCCCAAATTTCTTGTTGCTTTCGATCATTAACGTCGCTGGCCACAGTCTCAGAAACACGACAGAGCGGGCAGCTAGCTGGTGTCGTTAAGTTGAGTTTTAGTAAGAGTTTCACGGCACTTTCAGCACAAATAAGCTTCGGTTGTTGTATAAGTGAGGAAGATTTGAGGTGTTACAAGAGAGTGACATACACATAAAAGATGGGGGCGAGATAAGGACAATAGATGTTGAAACCCCCTCCCCCCCCCCAACTTATTAAAGAAAAAACATTATAATGAAGTGGCATCATAAACAATATTGCTTATTATTTAATTGTGAAAAACAACGTAGTATGTTCTTATCTGAACAGGCTTGTCGAGACAATCCTTGTGGGAGTACAAAAGAGGCCCTTTTACTCCATGTGCACAGAACAAACAATACATTAATGTAAAGAACAGATCTTTCGTTGAATATAATATTACTACATCTTCATCATAATCATCATGCCTTTCTCACCCTGCACCAGGGTACAGGCCACGAACAAACATTTTCCACCTTTTTCTATCCTGGGCTAGCCTCTTCATATTATTCCATGTCTTCCCACTTTTCTGTAATATGAATACGATATACGGTGCGGTGGCAGAGCGGTTAGTGCTCTCGTCTCTGAAGCGGAAAGTTTGGGTTCGAGCCTCGGTTCGGACACGGATTTTTATCGCCCTCCTCCTGCCCCCCCCCCCCAAGCAGTAATGGGTAGTAGTGACTTCGAGATGGGGAAGTAAAGGCGGCGTGGAAAGGTACTGGCTACCCTCCCACATTATGCCAAGGGCCCAGGAAGTTGTCTCACTAACAAGACAATCCCTAATGTCCAGATCGGATACGGGAACAACTTCACTTTTTTATATCAAAATTTACATTTCGAGCGCACTCTATCGTCATCCCCACTTCTACAACGTCTGGCGCTCACAAAAATACTCCCGGCTCTTACACATCGGTGTCCCTCCACGCATCCACGACACCAGTTTGAGCGTGAGTAATCTAATAACAACCCATAAGTCACAGGCAACACTCCCGTGTCCCCTGTCAACACAACGATAATTTCCTTCCTTCATATTGTGTTCTGTCTTTGTCTCTGTTTCTCCCTTCCCCCTCTCTATTTCTCTCTCTCTCTCTCTCTCTCTCTCTCTCTCTCTCTCTCTCTC
>NW_004797603.1:486252-489252 GCF_000002075.1 Aplysia californica
GGGGGGCGGTTTGTTTGGTTTAAGACCTTGCTCCCTTGTGCCAGACAGCCTTCTCCAACTCTTCAATTCTTTTATCTTTCTGGCTGATTTCTCTCTCTCTTCCTTCGTCCCTTCTTCTTTTTTCTCTTCCCCTCTCCCTTTACTTCCTCTTTCTCTCTCTCTCTTTTTACTTTCTTTCTTTATTCATCTCTCTCTTCCTCTGTCTCTCTTCATCTCTCAGCACCCTTCTCCCCTCTCTCTCTCTCTGTGTCTCTGTGTCTCTCTCTCTCTCTCTCTCTCTGTCTCTCTCTCTCTCCCTCCCTCTCTACCTCTATCTCTCCTCAATCTCTCGCGCCTTCTTTCTCTACCCCATTCCCCTTCTCCTTCTCTTTCTCTCACTCACGTTTCCTGTTCCCTTACTGGAATCTCACTTTGGTTTATTTCCTTCCTCAGACTGAATGATATAAAAGTCGTAACTACACTGTATATCGTAAACAGTCATTGGCTATGGAATATACATGGACGTGCAGATAAGTGCGACGACAATATATAGCAAATAAAAACAACAAAAACGTTTTCTAATTTACAGAAAGCTATTGTGACAAGTTCCTGTCTAAAATCACAGTATGATTTATTCGTTTCAGCTCACTCTGCAATGAGCTTCGTATGTTGTAAAATTCTAAAGACTATTGATTCTAGACTCACTCTACAGACAATTTATTTTGATGGTCTAAAGACTTCATTGGTTCTGTGACCCCTAACTTCACGGCTATTTGCACCAACTATCAATGACAGGTGAATAACTCATGAACGATACCAGAGAGAGAGAGAGAGAAAGAGAGCCTGTCTTTAACCTCTCAAAGGTCATACTGGGGTCACAGTGTTATGGGTCGCACACAGAGCTCACATACCCAATATTCCTGACATGCGCATTGAAGACGCTGTCTGAGAGAGAGAGAGAGAGAGAGAGAGAGAGAGAGAGAGAGAGAGGGAAAGAGAGAGAGAGAGAGTCTCTCTGGAGAGATCTAATCAAGTTATCATTTCTGCCCAGGAACTGAATCATAATTCCCAGAGAAATGGAATGGCGGAGGAGGGGTGAGGGAACGGGGGTGAGACAACTGCCAGAATATTATGAATCTCTTTATTGCTCCAATTCGTCACTACAAATAGAACCTGCGAAGAGGCCTTATTGAAGAACGTTGTCATCATCACACCCAGGCATCCCCCCTCCCTTTTTTATTCTCCCACCTCTTTATAATTCACAGTCAAAACATTGATGCTTTAGGGCCCCTCCCTTGTCCCCGACTTGTCAGCCTCGAAATACAGTGGTCATTCTTTAGCCAAGGCCAGCCTGAGGGGGGAAGAAGGAAGGAAGACAAGAAAACTTTTGTTGAATCCCAAAAGGTGCGGTATTTCTGGTCGGGCCGTGTTTGGAACAAGCACACTCGAATGCCTGAAATGTCGCACAGAAGACAGCGCTAGGGTCACGGGCGCCGACTGCCACCAAGAAAAGAAAAACAACAAACGAGAGAGAGAGAGAGAGAGAGAGAGAGAGAGAGAGAGAGAGAGAGAGAGAGATGTCTCGAAACACGAGGGATTTGTTTCTTGAATAGTACAAGTAATAACATTATTACGATACCCAATGTAGGAAGTAGTACTTTTGTCCAAAACGAAGTGATTAAAAAAAAAGAAGTTAGAATAGTTCATATTATTCGTCAGTACCCATACGATGATCAATGCACCTGTAGCCGTGGTTGTTTTCTTAAAGCAAACAGAAGAAATAATGTTCGAGATGATTTGTGGAATCTTGCTACCTCCGATGTTCAAATTTCTGTCTGCTCAATTCCTAGTTTTAAGAAATTTGATGTCAAAATTTTTGAGCTACACAGTATTTCGAATGCAATGTTTTAAACATCTTGATAACGACTCCGAATATTCGTACACTTTAGATGGAACAGACAGAGCATTTGCTTTCTGACCTCATCGTCTTAGTAACTCAAAACGGCCAAAAATGTCAGACAGAAGTTTGTAATTCTGAGCTAAAGATCTGTTACGGCTAACGAGTCCAGTTCTTGAAGACAAGAACTTGCCACATTTGAGACTGTGAAAATAAAAGAGAATTTAAATATGAAGAGGAAAAGACACAACAGAAATATCAGTAGAAATGGCATAATAATAGATGGTATTTTATCGCAAGCGACCCCAGCATCAGTGTTCTTCCCACACATCTATTTTTGGTATCATAAGGTTCATCATCTTACACGCCTCCCATTTGCCTTTATGTAAATAAATAGATATAGATCTATATCTACCAAAACGCTTTTTTTTCTCTCCATTTTTGGGGGTCCTTATTGCCTTCTTAGAACATAGCAGCAGAAACAGTAACAACATACAGGTATACACAGAACACAATCGAAAGAAAGAAAAGTCGATAACATGATCGATGGTAGGATCGAAATCGATCTCGTGGATTTTCCCTATTGGCCAACACTTAGACATAGTTTACACGTGCAAAGAGCGGGACCTGCACTTACCGCACGGGCTTCGAGGGTTACGAAAAGGGGTTTTGTCTTTGGTCAAACGTACTGACCGGTACCACTGACCAGTAGCATTGGCCGCGCGGTACATATCGCTATAGAGAGGGGAGTGAGTCAATATCATTAGTGGGGTAGGCACACATGGGTTTTAGGAGAAAAAACCCACCCCAAAACAAAACAAAAAGAGATTCAACGGTTAGAGGTAAAAGAAGATTAAGTAAGAATATTGAACACAGCTACTGAGAGCGGAATAAACAGGTGGTTTTTACAAAGTCATGCCGCCGTCAACCCTTCTGTCCTTCCCCAAAAGAAAAAAAAATTCCTGTATAAAAAACACAAGTCAAAATTTTCCTTGATGCGTCTAATAAGAATGAATAAGACATACTCAATAGAATACACGTTTACATATTAATATATACATACATACATACAGAGAGAGAGAAACACACACACACACACACACACACACACAGAGAGAGAGAGA
>NW_004797603.1:490626-491940 GCF_000002075.1 Aplysia californica
CAAAACCCCCCAAAAACCCAACAAACCCACAAAACCCCCCACAAAAAAACAAACAACAAATCAACAAAAACAAACATTAAAAACGGAAAAAAATGAGCCATTACCGACCAAATGCCACACCCACTGACAAATGGCTTCAGTACAAGGACAGAAGACGGCGTTGTCAGACAGATGGGGAGAAAGTACACGAGAGTAGGTCATGTTTCCTTACGGATGATTTCTACTTCGTCATGAGTGCTCTCTCTCTCTCTCTCTCTCTCTCTCTCTCTCTCTCTCTCTCTCTCTCTCTCTCCCCCCTTTTCTCTCTCTCAAAGTTTTATTTCCACTATCATACTATTAATTTTAAAAAGTGTTTGGTTCTATTTCACACTCCCCAGGCCTCTTTCTCCTCGCCCCCTCTCTTTCTAGATCCTAGCAACATAAACAGCATCGACTCGTCTAATTCACACATTAAATCACTGACTCCCCTCTCATTTTTTCCCGCAACACCAAAAAGTAAAAACCCAGCTCTGGGTAAATGCTCGGAAGGTAAATTCCTACTGACATTAGGCCTATATACAGAGAAGTAAGTATTCATATTTTACTTTTAAAAGCACATAAAGGTTGGCGCGCACATATAAATGACGGCACAGCAAACATTAAGGGCTGATGACGATACATTTATCGAAGAAATACGTCCTCAGATTACCCCAACAACATCCCGAGGAAAGTACCAGCACGTCTTCGCCCTACCCTCGCTACACTCCACTTAACCCCCACTATCTAAAAGCGTGTGCACTTTCGCCTAACGAGTCGGTCGTAAATTCCGAACCCAGGCACAGAAAGTAACCATACACCTATAATAATAAAATTCCGATCTCCGATAGCCTACACGAGGTGGGGATGTCGTAACGACCGCCATATCTAGCTGCTTTGAGGGGGTGGGGGTGGGGGAGGGTGGGGAGATGCACGTTGTTTCACTTTATCGATGCATTTATCTAATAATTTGGTGGTAAATGTATTTTTTGATGGCTGCATCAAAATCGTGTGTGCCCCAGAAGTGGAGCATGTGTCTTGTTTTTAAAAAAAATAAAAAGCGTTCCCAGAGGTGTATTGAAATGAGAAACTTCACGAACCTTGAGAGGAATAAAAGAAACACAGTAGGCCTATATCCCACACACACAGGTGCAATGCATTCTCTACTATAATGATCTTTGGTTGGGATAAGGAGGGTGTGGGATATATTTAGAGATAATTTACTGAAGGTTCAACAATATAACGTTAGGTTAGCGAGTCCAACACACACACACACACACACACACACACACACACACA
>NW_004797603.1:492732-494390 GCF_000002075.1 Aplysia californica
GAGGGCGATCCTGTCCACAATGCACACTGCCGATCGGATAATATGTTTGATTCAGTCCCAGCAGGCCACATTTTCCTCCACGGAGAGGTAAACGTTACCATTAACATTTTAACACACTACGTTTTCGACTTGCGACCTTGAAAAACAGACGTTTGATATGAAGGTACCAGTCGAATGATGTTGATGGACTCGGTCGTATTGTGCCAAAATACATGTACATGTAATAGCTTTTACCCCACCCATGAAAGAAAATGTAACTGTCCCCGACTCCATCAGAAAAATCCAATTGTATGTGTGCAGTGGGTATATTCAGACACACCCTTGCCAACTGTGAAAAATAATTCTGACAGGCGAAAACAACAGTAACTGGGGTGGGGGCCGCATAACTTCGGCAACAGTCACATTCCAAGAGACTTCCTAAACATCAACATTTCCGGATTTACCCCACAAAACAGCAGCACGGACTCAACCTTGAAATTCTTCCTGGATCAACTACGTGCTATACATGTACAAAGTTGTAGGTTAATCGAAAAACAAAATAACAGACAGCTTTAACCGCCAAACCCTTTTCTTCTCGACCAACTGGCACCCACCAAAAATTAAATGCAGCAAGAAAGCAATGCCCTGCATACCATAAGAAGGGGGTTAATCTGAGATGATAATAGTGAGCAGCTCATACCCCGGTATACCTACCTCCTGGATAGTTCGCGTGTATGTAACACATACCCCCCCCCTCCCCAGACACAACCACTCCCCTACATTGTGACAATAGGACAGTCCAGCCAGCAGCTGAACCAATCATCCGGTAAAAACAACGGGACAAGACGTGGCGTCAATTTGCCAGTCAACCTTTTGCTTACGAAGCTTACAGTCAATGCTACCTGGTCTTAGGAGCGGCGAGCAGAAATAGGTCGTGCGTAGCCGGTTGACTTCGAACCGCACCTTTTGGCTCTCAGGGCGAATACCGTGCCCAGTGGGCCGGAAATAGACTTTTGTGTGGTGGGTCATAAGAGGAAAAAAATAGTGTATTTTGAAGGCAAGGCTTTCTAAAGGTTATGTGTGTATAACGGTATTATCATGCGGTGAACAGAGTGTAACCAAGAAAGCCGCAAAACAGCTGACTGGTTCAATGGTGTAGTTTTGACACTTCTATCAACAATATTAGATTATTTAAGAGGCGGGAACACCGAGTTTAACGTTCATCTCCGAAAGGACCGAGCCAAATGAGAATTTCGTGCAAAATGCCTTTCCCAAGGACACAAAGTCGGACCGAGCTGAGGCTCGAACCCCCCGAAACTGCAACCTCACGATTACGAGTCCGGTAGCCTAACCACTAGACCACCGACGCACGCGTACTGTGTAGGATGGCAATGAGAGGGTGGACGTTCTCTTCAATATTATTAACCTATTAATTCATTCTATTCTACTTTTTTTCTACTTTTGTCCATTTTATTCCTCTTACTTTGTACAGATTAATGTCCAGTGATTGAGGACTTCAATACCCTTGCTCTATTTCAATCCCTGTTTGACATCTCTGTACGATGATATTCTAAAGCTTTGACTATCTTTTCTTCTACTCAAACATGCTAACGTACACATACAATTGTCAGCACACACATACACACCCACAGAGAAAAAGACAACCCCCCCCCCACACA
>NW_004797603.1:497083-499009 GCF_000002075.1 Aplysia californica
ACTACTACTACTACTACTACTACTACTACTACTACTACTACTACTACTACTACTACTACAACTACTACTACTACTACTACTACCACTACCACTACTACTACTACTACTACTACTACTACTACTACTACTACTACTACTACTACTACTACTACTACACAATGGAAATCAATAGAAGTTGGAGGATCAGAAAGTGAAGGTCCAAGGGAAATAAAGAGGGAGGGGGCGAAATAAACACGGGCCGAAATGAGTGAGACAGAACAATCAAAAGCAATAAAAGCATAAAGTCATATGAGCGCCAGAAGATTAGAGGTGTTACAAGAGTGTAACAAACATAAAAAAAGAAAAAAAGGGAGATAAGGACGATAGATCTTTGATAGGAAAGAAGAAGCAAACCACACCAGAGCACCCGCCAACCACCCACATAATACAGTTAGAAATTAGGCCGTAACTCGAGTGACACATGTCGCATAAGTGGGGTCACAGCACCAAGAGAAGTAAATCCCTCACCGATACCATCGAACCTAATGCCCTGCACTAACTTCGCCCACAGCCAAAACTTCATTGAGTAAGGTATTATGATGCTTCTCCTGTCCTGTTTAGGTAACTCTGCAGTAAAACTTTTTATTTCAGGCACAGCTACACGCGTCCGCCTTGTACTATCACTACTTACTTTCTATACCAACTAAATTACGATTTACCAAAAAAAAACCCCATCATTTAAGTCCCATTCAGGTCCTTTCAACGCTGCTCCCAAGAAGAAAACTACTGTCAGATTCCCTCTAAAGCCACTACGGGGGTCCTAGTGAGTTTAAGAAAACGACGTCTCTGGGTTTTTTCTCCCTCAAGGGAACGTCTTCCCTTCGGAATGTGCCTTACGCCACTACACGCGAGGGGATTGCGAACTGGCGCGGGGGATTGCGTCACAGACCTACCCCAGAGTCCTTGCTGACTCCGACTTGCGCGGATAGGCGCTGTGCTCTGACCACGGGTGACAGTTCGTGACGTAACAGCGGTCATTTAGCGGGTTAATGGCCACTCATCGCAGTCATCGGCCGCTCGGAGGGCGACGCCATTGTGCTGGCACGTCATGTCCATCAAGATTTCGTTTGGGAGGAGAAGAGGGGGGGTGGTGACACGAGCAACAACATCCTCCGGGTCAGAGAAGAACGAAAAGCACACGCTTTTACTGAGCAGGCCACAGTCACCATCAATATTGGAATGTATATGATTTTTTTTCCACTTCAAAATGTTTAGCTTTTACTTTCCTTTTCTTTCTTTCTTTCTTTTTCTTTCTTTCTTTCTTTCTTTCTTTCTTTCTTTCTTTCTTTCTTTCTTTCTTTCTTCTTTCATTTCTTCATTCATTCATTCATTCGTTCGTTCATTCATTCGTTTGTTCGTTCGTTCGTTCGTTCGTTATTCATTCATTCATGTATTCATTTACTTTTTTTAAGGGAGGGGGGGGGGGCAACACCTACCAGGTCAGAAAAAGAACAATAAAGCACGATCATTTCAATAAATCAGAGCCCATCCGCCATCATGGACAGCACCAAAACGCAGAAGATACAACATCTGTCCAGTTCTGAGGTCAGCTCTGTAAGCTTGTGAACGCTTCCTTATCACGAACCCTCCTCTCCCTCCCTTAATAAAAAACATAAGCTATACTAAAAACCTCATACATATTAATTCCTGGTTAGCACAGTATAGGTTGTTCTGTTCGCAGTGACACAGACAAAAAACCGCCATGAGATCATAATTATGTGTGTGGCAGGTACGTTTCTTTTCTTGTCCTCACTATGACTAAGTCATTAAACAGATAAGAACCAAAAATCTTTCCAGAACCCCCATTGTCTCGCATCCTTTCTTTGTGACCCCCCCTCCCTCTTTTCTCCTTCCTCTTCCTGCTCTCCATCAAACCCCACTATCCAC
>NW_004797603.1:502204-505825 GCF_000002075.1 Aplysia californica
ACCCGCCAGGAATGTGCGCACCCTTTTTTAACCACAAACCAGACTCACACAAATGTCTGAAAGG
This sequence comes from Aplysia californica, assembly GCF_000002075.1. NCBI lineage: Eukaryota > Metazoa > Mollusca > Gastropoda > Aplysiida > Aplysiidae > Aplysia > Aplysia californica. Next base: position 502,269 of record NW_004797603.1, read on the forward strand.
CCGCTGCATCTGGTGATAGGACAGAGGACTAGAAGGGCACTTTGAAAGGTCACGTGTAAAAGGCAAAAGAGAGAGAGAGAGAGAGAGAGAGAGAGAGAGAGAGAGAGAGAGGACACATGTTCACAGGAAATAGCCACTAACTTTGGGTGTCCAGGCCATGTACCACCACAACAGAAGGGCTGTACAGTTAAGGAGAACCGGACGACCCGCGGGTAATTCTAGCCGGACTCTGAAGTGTCTGTAAAGCAATTCAGTATCATGAACACTGCTGTGGCTGTTTGTTTATCGTGTTTGTGAGTGTTGTAGTTTGAGGCAGGTGCGGGGATGGAAAAGAGGGGGGGGGGGGGGGGGAGTTGTGTGTGGATGGAGCTGTACAACTGTTCGACGTTTTCTGTAACTTCTGTCGCACTGGGAACTAGATTTAACTGCGTCTTTATTGGACCTTTACAGGTACATCTGACACTCGTCGCGAGGAGTTTATTCTGTAAGGTCAACGAACCCGAGCCCTCTGGCCCGCAGGTTGCGGCGTTTCCACGGCGCTAGAAACCACATGGAGAGAGAGAGAGAGAGAGAGAGAGAGAGAGAGAGAGAGAGAGAGAGAGAGAGAGCCTGGCCGAGGCGCCAAAGTGGCAAAGGTCACTCCTGGATATGATGGTCTCGGACCGAACCCCTCATCCTTAACATATGAATCACGCGCAAATCATTTCCACCTCACGCCTAAAGGCGTTTTTCTCGCCCAGCTCGGCTTTATTTTCTTTGTCTCACCCCAAGGACCAGTAGTGAAATGTCAAAAGGCGAAGGAAAGGTGTGCGCTAAATTCCACCAATTGTTTCCTCGGTCAAGTAAACACCTCTGTGGGGGCAGGCAACGTTAGAGACGAGGCCAAAGTCAGCGGGGATACGGATGAGTTGATAGGCCAAGCAAGGCCAAAGGCGAAAGTAAAATTACTACTTTAAAATTACAAAGTTCTATCTGACATTTTTGACCATTTTGAGTTACTAAGACTATGGGATTAAGAACAAAATGTTCTATCTGCGCTATCAAAATAGCAAGATTATCCCGAAGTCGTTATCAAGATATTCAAAGAATTGCATTGGAAAAAGCTTGGCATGATGTGAAACTCAACTTTTTAAATGGCATATTTTTCAAGACTAGGTATTGAGCAGATAGTACTTAGTAATCCTACGGTAGCTAAGTGTAGATACGAGAAGGCCAGGAGGTATCAGATGAAACGAGCGATACTCTGAGAACACAGGCTCCTGTTAAAAAGCTGTTCAAATAAGTCCCCGAAAGCCCTGGATTTACCTATGTGGGCATCTTCAAAGAACATTATTAAATGGTTGGTCGTAATCAGATTTATTTGATGTTTCCTTTCGAGAGCCGGAGAGAATGGACAGGAGAGCCAGTCCTCTAGCGATTTTGAAGAAACTCTTTTGTAAAAAGAAAAAAGTCCCCTTTAAACAGCTAGAACAGTTAATTGTTAATTAGATACAATCACTCACTTGAAACAGTGAACAGGCAAACTGAAAAGACCCGGAAGCCATTAACCACAGTAGCACTTATCACCTCAACCATGAACCCCCAAACCTACACAAAAAGTAACATTCTTTTTGCGGTTCATCGACGGCTAACTCTTCACAATGTCTAACGGCGAAATTCCACCAAACGGAGCGACGCCTCAGTTACTCGACTTCCCACGATAGGGCTGGGCTAACCCTGCTTCAAAGGGTGTAAAATGGTGCGTAGTGGGGGTGTGGTTGGTGGTTTGGGACAGGGGTGGGAGGGTGGGGAGAGATCTATTATCCAAGCTACAGTTCATCAGTGACCTCGACTTCAAGAGCTAATGAAGACTCAAATCGTAAAAGAGCGGTAAAACGAGAGAGCGACTCTTTATCTTCATGCGCGATTGCCGCTAACGAGCTGTCTAACGACGTAGCAGGCTGCTCTCAATAGCAAGGCTGTACCCAGTACACCGGCCAGACCGGGGAACGCACTGACCTCTCTGTCACTGGGAGCTAAGAACAACAACTGAAACTCTCTGAGACGACCATCCATTCTCGAAGAAAAAAAAATGGCCACATTATTTTGTTTTAGTAAGAGTTTTACGGCACTTGCAACACAATAAGGTCATAATATAAGTGTCGAAGATTAGAGGTGTTACAAGAGAGTGACAAACACGCAAAAGAAGGAGGGGAGATTAGGACGATAGATGTTTGATAGGAAAGAAGAAGCAAACCACATCAGACCACCCGCCAACCCCCCCCCACTGGCCGTATTAGACAGGAGACTATCTTACAGGGTCATTATACCGTACTGTGAAACATACGCAATGGAGGAAATAGGAAGAGGCCGTTTGTACATATGGTTATATAGAGAGCAAGTTCGACTTAATTATTATTTCAAATGCTGAAGAACCAACGATGCTCGGGCAACCACTTTTCTCAATCCTTCTGTATTTTCCGTCTTTCGAAGGGCTTCACCCAACTTTAAACCTGTCTATTCCGTTAAGTTGTCTTCCCCTGTGCACGAATAATTATAATGCAATAAATAAACAAACGACATATTTATCTTTTTCTTCTTCACGAGTTGAAAGAATAGTTCCTTAATTATTTAATGAACAGTGGAAGTTACAAGGAACACAGCAGAAAGAGGTCCTATCTCTCTTACAAAATCAATACACCCCTACCCCCAAACCGCTAACAATATTCTCGTGTCGTGTTTGTAGAAGATGTAACGCGAACTTGGTGTTCTGGAAGTAATTTCGCACGATCAAAACGGGACGGAACTTTTTTCGCACATTTTATTGTTTTGCCCTTACCAAGATTGCGAAATTATAATAAATTCAAAGACGTGCTAGTAAGTGCAAGAAATAGATCTAAAAAAAATGAATATGTTAACACAAGCATACGAATGTAAAAAAAAACAAAAAAAAAAAAAAGAAAAACAACCAACAAAATAACTCAGAAGCAATTAAAAAAAACAACAACAAAAATTAACCAACCCCTATCCCCCCCCCCCCCCCCCCCCCCCCCACCCCTTCTCCTCTTCCTCTCTCACACACACACTCAAAAGACAAACAACAAAAACGACCTGCAGATATGCGCCCACAGGAATGTGTTGTGCAAAAGAAAAGAAAAAATGTGACACAATTTCTTTTCTTCACTACTTCAAACCACATTCATTCTCTCCGGCTGTAGGGTGGGAGTGGAGAGTGAGGAGTGTCACATACCCGGAAATAATTACGGTATGTCAAAAAACAAAACGGCGAAAGAAGAAAGGAAACGAAACGAAAGACCAAGCTGGCACGTGTTAGCCGCATTCTTGTGAATTATCTGATGGGGAGATTGTGTGTACTGACAACTTGTGAGTGTGACTGGCGTGTCACTTTGACATCAGCCTGCCCCTGCCCCTGGGTGTTTGTTTGTGTGTGTATGTATGTGTGTGTGTGTGTGTGTGATTGTGTGTGTGTGTGTGTGTGTGTGTGTGTGTGTGTGTGTGTGTGTAAGGGGGGGTATATGTGTATAAATGTGTGTCTCTCTCTCTCTCTCTCTCTCTCT
>NW_004797603.1:508451-510951 GCF_000002075.1 Aplysia californica
GAAGAGAGAGAGAGATAGAGAGAGAGAGAGAGAGAGAGAGAGAGAGAGAGAGAAAGAGAGAGAGAGAGAGAGAGAGAGAGAGAGGTCATATACACACAATAAACAAAATAAGAAAAAGAGGTGAGACACGTAAAAGAACGTGACATTTCAGGGTGGTAACAGGACGACAAATAAAAAGTTGTTACGTGGTCTCCATTTACAGCACTGTGTTTTCCGAACTAATATTTAATGATGATGATGATGATGATGATGATGATGATGATGATGATGATGATGATGATGATGATGATGATGACAATGGCAAAGCCCCAAAAGAGAGAAGTATTTCTTTAGCGAAACAGAAGAAATCAGGGTTGAGATACTTGTGACCAATATGGCAGCGCTATATAATTGTAATAATAGTTAGTCCGTCAATGTCTGGCGAGGGGCGAGGACCAATATGCATCCGCACAGATTTATGTGAAGTAAAACAATAAAGATTAAGAAACCTGCATCTCACCTCCGCGCATAAAGGCAACAGAAGATGAAAAAGTAAATAAAGTAAGCAAGTAAAGATTGGGATGGCTTGTGGATTCTGCTATGGACCGTAGGACCAGTTCTGGCAGAGAAAAGTTTGCCACGTCTTGAGCACTCGAAAGCTCCACTTTTACTTGTGCAAGTACTAAGTACTTGTACTTAGCTTTTGGGCTCCTCTCTTGGTTATACATATTGCTTTTGGGCTCCTCTCTTGGTTATGCATATATATTTTTAATTGTAATAAGGAACATTATTATCATCAATCTTCACATTCAGCCAAATCCAGTCTATCTCTTTTTTAAAAACCGATATTTGCCAAGACTTCCGCCCTTACACGCCGACTCAGGGCAAAGCGATGAACAAAAAACAATCTTGTAAGATTGGTGATGGTTGAATCGAACCCGGTAACCCCTGTCGTAAGAGGGGAAAAGCCCAGCCAAAATTCAGCCCACCATCAAGGGGAATAAATTCTATGATCGCTTCCGTGTGTCCACATGGACTGATCGACCACTGGGCGAAAAGGTCAAGTGTCACCAGAAGGGAACAGCGTCCGGTCCTCAGAGTGTGCCCGTTTTGTTGCTAATAAACTCTGTCTGGCGTCTAGCATCTGAAATTATGTATGTCGCGTGTCGGCCCCGCTTTCTAGTTCCGCGATAGTTTGGACGACTGGTATTCAAAACTCAGCACTCATGAGTATGTCAAGCGATGGTAGTAATATTTGCGAATTCAAAAAATCTAGATTGCAGTATTCTTCCATCACCACTCTCAGCCTTTCTTCAAGGTTTCTCCCCCTCCCCCTCTCCATGAGTGAGACAATCTAGATCCAGACTTCATCAAACTTTCAAACTTGATGTACGGACGTGTAGAAAGGCATAAAATTAGGTCAAGAAGCAAGCCCAAGAGAGAAAAAAAGTGGACAGTGTTTGTCGGTGGCAAGTACCCTGATCTAGGGTGAGGAAGGCAATCATGATGATGGCCAGAGACTTGATCTCTATACAGTGGTCTATTTTTAGTTTTAGAAGAACTTTTACGACGCTTGGAACACAAAGTTCGTATAAGTGCCGAGCATTAGATGTTTTATTTGAGAGTAACATTATACAAAGAGCAGACAGATTAGAGATAAGGACGATATAAGGTTTTGGTAGGAAAGAGGAAACAAACCACACGAGAGCACCCACCAACCAACCATCTACAGTGGTATCTGCTGAAGTGCACTAGCCCCAGTTTCCCGAAATATTCCCAAGTCAATATGTCCAAACCAACAGCGCGTAGAGTCAAGCGGTATCGTGGGCGTGACGCGCATATTCCCCTCCCCCCTCTAACATACTTCGCGACTCCTTCAACCTGTTGAAAACTTCCTCTCCGCACGGATCAGGGAGAGCTATGGAGGTTTCGGTGTCGGAAAGACGATCACTATCAATGGGAAAAAGTCCAAACCAATATTTGCCCAGGACTACAATAGCCCCTCAAACACCACTAATATATGGATGCAGGGCGAGGTAACGGTTTGGTGAAGGAATTTCTCGATGTCTGTTTGCGCACATGTATCTGTGACATTTGCTACCAGATCACTACCCTAGATTTACAAAGTTCTATCTGCTCAGTACCTAGTTTTGAGAAATTGGACGTCAAAAATTTTGATTTTCACATCATGTCATGCTTTTTTTAATGCAATTCTTTGAATACCTTGATAACAACTACGAATAAGCTTATGGGTTTTGATGGTGCACATAGAGCATTTGGTTTTTGACCCCGTGGTCTTTGTAACTCCAAACGGCCATAAAAGCCAGATAGAACTTTGTAACTCTGGGGTAGCGCGAGTAGTCGACGAGTGGAGTGTGTGACTGACCCAGTGACGAAGGAGAATGTACTAGGAGAGGCAGTGACTCTACCTTGTGAATCCTTCCTGACAGTCATGTGACCAGCGGTGTGCGTGTAAAGTGGGAATCTGTGACGTCCTTACATTTATATTCATGCTCGTCCC
>NW_004797603.1:515951-523900 GCF_000002075.1 Aplysia californica
AAAAGCAAACCACACCAGAGCACCAGACAACCACCCATTTCGAAGGTGTAGGTTGTGAGCTGGACAAGAATGTTGGTGTTGAGCGGACTGGAGTTTTGTGCTGTTTTCATGCCCTACTACACACAAATAAGTCATTTCTAAAGCGGAACGTTTGACTCGGCGGGAAGGGTAAAGCAGAAAGAAAAAGGAAGAAAAGAAGTCTGTCTGACCATCCGCCACGAAGGGTCCTGCTCTCATTCAATCTCACTCACCCCCTTTTACACACACACACAAACACACACACACACACACACACACACACACACACACACACACACACACACACACACACACACACACACACACACACAAAACACCCATTCTCTCTCTCTCCTTTTCTATTTCTGACTCCGATTGTGTCATTCTATTCTCTCTCTCTCTCTCTCTCTCTTTCTCTCTCTCTCTCTCTCTCTCTCTCTCTCTCTCTCTCTCTCTCTCTCTCTCTCTCTCTCTCTCTCTCTCTCTCTCTCCCCCCCCACCCCTTTTTTCTCCCTCTCTCCTGTCGCTTTGCCCGTAAATAGTCTTCACGCCCCAGCCTTAGTTTTAAAACTAGACGTCGTCAAAACGTGACACAATTCCCTCAAAGTTCCGCAAATAGTCATGACGCGCATGCATCCTGCCACTTCTCACGAGCATTGCTCCAGGTGTCATACACGGGACAACATTGCGTACTATTAGCCTAAACACCAACAGAGGTATCAGCGTCTATTACGGCGGGAGGGCTGGGCGCGTCAAACAGGGAGCCACAGCTGATTCTTTCACGCAGAGATAAGCCATGGGTGGACAGTTACCCGAGAAACCAAACTGAGAGACAGGTACGTGGCTAGAGTACGCACTATGATAAAATGATATTATTGCTGATGTCACGGACAATGCATGAAACTAATAGAACACTTATGAGAAACGTTTGAGCATACAACTATTAAGAGACGGTCCATCGATATCTACATCGGTCAATTCGCACAAAGGAAACACTGAATAAGAAAAACAAAACAACCCCCCCCCCAAACAAAAACACAACAACAAAACAACCACAAAAAAAAAAAAAAAAAATCATAGTAAAAATTGAAGAAACTATAATTTGAAAAAGTATGACCTAACAATAGCGTATTCCAACCATACTCTTAATGTTACAGGAGACGTAATGATATACAAGTGAAACAAATGACCGGTCCCATTATTAGACCTAAATTGAGTCAATTCTGGCGTTGAAACAAAATCAACCTTGAGCAAGGGGGCGACATGCTTGTGCTTACGCTTTCCAGTGCGTCGGCGACATTAAAAACAACCTGTACCAATGTCTCACACACACACACACACACACACACACACACACACACACACACACACAAACACACACACAAACACACACACACACACTTATAACGAAGTAATGGTAGGCTACTGACGAAAAAAATCACTTTCACTAATAAAAAAACCCATTTCAACAATGTTTTCGAATTCTCGCCATGGTAAAATAGTCCATACGGTTAAGACAAACAAAAAATAAACGTCCACTTAGGGACTTTTTTACGACATCCATCGCCTGCATCCTACTGGGGACACACCATAAACAATGTTCTAGGTGGCCCCGATAAAAAAGAACCAAAGAATAAAAACGGGAAAGGCACTATTTTTAGTGTTAAGCTGACTGCAATTCTACACTGGGGATATCATAAATATAATTCTTTACTGGTGATACCATAAATATAGTTCTTTACTGGACGAGACACCATGAAAATAGTTCTTTACTGGCAAAACCATAAACATAGTCATATACTGACTATACTTTATCCTTCCTCTTGTATCGTTAGATGCTGGTCGAAAGGTGCAATTTTCGGTCAAGGGCTAGGTGTGAGACTTCTGTTATTGATATGTTATTCTTTTGTCGGACTTATTCAATGCCATCTATCCAAGTGATGTACGGGTTATAATATTTTGACGATACCACAGATAGAGTTATAATATGCTGACGAAATTACAAATACATTTCTACATCGGCGAAACTATAAATAACGTTGTATGTTGCCTGGTCTCCTGCTGACAAGCTCCTGAAACTTTGTCGTCTGCCTTTGTCTTCCAGATGACATCAGTGATGACACAGTCAAACATCGTGTGCTCTATCTCCCATCCCACTCCCACCCTCCCCGGTCCCTGCTCCCACCCCACCCCCTCCCCTCGCCCCCTTCCCGCAAGATACGATGACATACTCCACGAAAGCTCGAAGTCACAAACGACGCAATCGTTAGGTTCAAGCTGCGATAAGAGAAGACGGCCAATGAAGAGGCTCTACTGTCCCTCTGTCCCAATGTTATCTTGTCCTCGCGATATCAGACTGAACTCCCAGTGTATCGGCCTGATAGATTCACCCTGCCGAACTCCAGACGAACGTCTCACGTCATCGACGGTAGCTGGAGACATTTCTTACCGTGGATGCACACAGTACAATGTTGTCCAAGTTGATTCGATGCTGCAGAAGACGATTCGACGTTGTCGAAGTCGAATCCATAAAATCACGTTTCACGACCCCAAAACAATTTATGCTGAAACCTAACTGAGAATTAAAAGCGCTTAGCAAGATTTGGATGTCAAAATAACCCAATACATAATTTCTGACTTCGACAATGAGTGCAATGTTCCCCAATCAGTTTGACCATTACTTGCACATTTCTCGAAGTTATTTCTTTAAAAGATCTAGCTGCGTAATTATCTATCTGTCTGTCTATTATTTTTTTGGTCTGTCTCTACATCTTTTTTCAGAGAAATCTGCTTCCCACCTTCCCCATAACTGTATTTACCTACCACCTTCTCTTTCCCTCCAGCCATGTCTCTCTTTCTCCATCATTTGTTTTTCTTTATAATAGTATTCCTGTGGGTGGTTTCAAACGTGGAGGGCCTCTCCTGACAGCATCACTTTCACAATCTTTGTTTTTTTCCTTTCCTACTTAAATAACATATTTAACGTACACAGAAGCACAGAAGCCACAAAGACAGAATAAATGTAATGCAAATCTGGCTAAACGCTAGGAAAGATCACAGAGCGTCTGTGCTTTGAGGTGGTAATCCAGGCAGCTCAATCTCTCTTTGAACCAGACCGGAAAAAGGCCACACACACCGTTATAAGTAAGACTAGAGCGATTCAAATGATCCCCTGTCCTGCCTTTTGAGCATCTATTCATACATAATTTGTCCTCATTTCGCCATAAAGTCATAGTTGAAATGAAGATTGGCTTTGCTTACTTCGTATAATGTTTCTCTCCTATTACTTATTACTTGTTTCCTTCCACAACCCTTGTGTTTATAAAAGGATTATTATTAATTTTTATTACTTTTTTTTCCGCATCGCACTGATAAAAGCTAGTATTCCATAGTGTACAGCCATATCAGTCTCTCTGCCTCTTCCTCTGCCATTATAATGTTTCTCTCTCTCCCCTCCCCCCCCTCTCTCTCTCTCTTTCTCTCTCTGGTACACACACACACACACACACACACACACACACACACACACACACACGCACGCACACAGACACACACACACACACATACACACACACACACACACACACACACACACAAATCCAACGTGGGGTCGCTCACCGCCCCCATCAGAATCACAACAAAAAGATCGCCCTTGACTCCTGACTTAGGTGGACATCGACCCCCGTCCCCCTTGCCTTGCTTTACGACGTGATACACAGCACTGAGGACCCGGATGGGTTAATCCTACCCTAGAGCTAAACTCTCGCCACAAGCCACACAGGAATTTGTTCTTTAAAAAAATTTAAAGAAAAGAGGCGAAGGGGTTAGAGCGAAGAGTAAAAGCACATGTTGCCCCCTCCCCTCGTCCCCTCCCCCTCCCCCCGCCCTGCGCCAATAATCGGAACTTACTTGCCGCTGTATTAACCCCCCGGGGTCTTGGAATGAAGGGCTGAAGTAGACCTATACCGGAAGTAGGAGAACAGGCAGGAGAAAGGCAATGGCGGACGAGGATTGTAGGAGACACTGGTGGGGTCAAAAACATTGTCGTTATTTCTCTACTGCGTCATTTCTGTTGACTCATACATACATGGTAGCCTCTTTCATCTCTAAATAGGAAAAGTGTGACTCTAGTCTGAAAACTGGAACGTACGTAAGATGCAAAGAGTCAGGCGACAAGTTTTTTTCCTTCCCTGTGACGTTTGACGTGTGAACTGATTCGCTCAGCACAAGACTCAGGTCTCAAACTGAACGACGTTCAAACCGAACCCATTAGAACTGGTCAGGGGATGTAATGACGCATTCCAGAGAGGCAAGACGGAGAAAAAGTCACGGTGCTATTTCTCATCAAACAAACATCCACATGTCCCACTTTCACTCCCAGAAACGAACGAACACACCCGATCTCATTAACATTCCCTTCACCCCTGGCCATCAAAAATGTCCTGCGTAAGAAATCAATCAGAAGAGCTGCAGGTGTCGGGATGTATCTATCAGGACAGTTCGATAATTATGACGGATGGACGGACAAGAGGTCGTGAACCCTTCAGGGTAAGCACATCGACACTCTTTAACAACATCGCCTCATTCGGTTTTCCCCAAACATCGCGAGTTCAGGTGCTAATCTGTCCGGAGAGCATTCGTTATTGATTGCTGTACTTATGACGTATTGAAGAAGCGTGCTTGACGTATGGGCCACTTCAGACTTCCCAACCGTAACCCTCAATAAGTTGAGAGAAACGGTCAATGATGGCGACTGGCAGCTCAATCTCGGGTGTCACAGAGATGAGTGGGCGTCTGGCTATGACAACTTACTCTCCGGTTAGACTGAAGTAGAAATCTTCCTTCCTCCTCCTCCTTCTTCTTCTTCTTCTTCTTCTTCTTCTTCTTCTTCTTCTTCTTTTTCAGTGAACGCTTTCTCTGGCAACAGATAGTCTTCCTACTATGAAACAGAAACTACATTAAAAATATCCCTCTCCCCCCTACCATTTTTATTTCAAATACACCCCTACATACTGTCAAATATGCTCCAGTTTTTCGTGATTGTTCCAACAAATAGAACATCATGGCAAAGAAAGAAAAGACTCACTTCATAAATTAAGTGTTTGTTCAGTATCGTACGTGCATCCTTTTCTTTTCTACCAGGACGTTAATAAGATTGTAACCCACTAAATACATTTTAAAAAATACGCCAAATATTCTTTGCTCAAGCGATTAATCTGAGTAATCTGAACTGGTGATTTCCAACATACATTTTTTTAAAGGGATAAATATCGAGCACGCTCGTCGAACTTTGAGTTTTAAAAAAGTCCCTTTAAGAACCTCACACCCCGCGCAGGTGTAACTTTTATTCCTGTAACCCACACCAGTAAACCTGTCACCCCTCACTCACCTTTGACTTATACAAAAGGCACGCGCGGTGTCCGGTGCCCTTTGAAGGCAGGGCGGCATCAAGATGGCCGCCACGTGTGTAAACATACCCCACGAGACCAGGAGTCGGTGAGAAACGAGGAACAGCTTCTGGTCAAAACCCAAACCGTTAAAAGGTCGTATCGCTTTCGCATGTTGCTAAACATATCCAAAGACTTCTCTAACCAGCAGAAGGTGAGATGAAGATGGGTCAAAATCATGGTAATTTACATGCATTTCTGTAACAAAGTCAAGTCCTGCAGTTAAAAACAAAAACAAATCTAAAACTTGCATATGCAGATACTTTCCATTTTGAAAAAAAGCACACGAGCTGTACCGCATTGCATCTGGTGACTATACAAACGATACGTATGTAGCTCTCTCTCTCTCTTTCTCTCCCCCCCCCCCTCTCTCTCTCTCTCTCTGTCACACACACACACACACACACACACACACACACACACACACACACACACACACACAACAACAACAACAACAACAACAACAACAACAACAGGAGGAGGAGGTCAAAAAGTGGTCACACCAAGAAACTACAGTCTTCACAGAAGGACAGCGGTCACGCCAGCCGGGAACGTAAAGATATTTTTAGCCAAGCTGGACGGAGATTCCAAAAACAAAGATGAACGATTTAATCCCTCACACAAAGCTTTCCTCACGAGCGGGAGACGTCCAACGTTGAGTAGCGACACCTACAAACTGAAACCCCCTTGCGTGAGGAAGAATGTAAGTAAAAAGCTTTCATCTCGGTGCAGGTATGCTCGACAGACTCCAGGGGCGAGGGCAAATCACATTCTGAGTCCCCACAACGGACATATCTGGGCGAGTAGCGCTGAATTCTTGACGATCTTTTCATCGCTTGGCGTTCACTTGTGTCAGTGCATTAGCTTCCTGACTTCGGAGAATGTCTACGGGTTCGTTTTTACGTTGTAGTAAGAGTTTTACGGCTTTTACAACACATATGGGTCTGTATGTGTCGAAGATTAGAGGTGTTACAAGAGATTTGTTTGTTTGAGTAAACAATAATAGCCATTTAGTGCTGGGAAAAGTAAGACAGACACACAGACAGAAGCAACAGAGAGAAAGTAAGGAAGTAGGACCGGCCTGTGGCATCCTCCAACCACCCGCTGTTACAAGAGAGAATCATCATACAAAGAAAAAGAAAAGGAGACGTAAGGGCAAGGACGATAGATGTTTGATCGGAAAGAAGGAGTATCCCGCTCTAGTAGATCCAACCCTAGATGATTTTCCACTACGATTGGGGCAAAAGCTTGCTTGAAGAAGTGAACAGATAGTGTGTGTGCACGTGTGAGTGTGTGTGTGTGTGTGTGTGTGTGTGTGTGTGTGTGTGTATATGTGTGTGTGTGTGTGTGTGTGTGTGTGTGTGTGAGAGAGAGAGAGAGAGAGAGAGAGAGAGAGAGAGAGAGAGAGAGAGAGAGAGAGAGAGAGAGAGAGAGAGAGAGGGGGGGGGGAAGAAGAAAGCCAAAACCCTAGATCATAGTACTATCTTTTCTGCCACAAAAAAAACTTTAAAAAACAATAACAATTTCAGAGGCACGTATACCTTAACTCACATAATATATCACATTCAACAGCGACTAGCCGTAAACATGTAATTAAACACATTAACATAATTTATGCGTGCCACAGGCATGTAACAAAAACACAATCCCTAACGCCCCCATCCGTCAGAGAAGATACAAAACATAGGGACGACAGAGTGGTGTACTATTGGACAACAGCAATTGTCGGGTTACTGTCGCTCCATGCTGTTTGGTCGTTTGGCAGATCCGTGGTACGGCATGGGCCAACAGGGCCGGGTCAATGACTCAACAAACAAGTCGCCATCTTGTTTCTTTACCGTACCCCATGTCGAGCTCACGAGCTCCTTCATTTTGAACCGCGGTGGGTGACGTTTCTCACGGCAGAAATGCGACAAGAACAGAAGGCGAGTGTATTTAAGTTTTTCCGAAACGACCATCATCTCCAAATGAGACGACACTCTTCATAACAAGGCCGTGACGCACAGGGATCAAAAACTATATCTACACTCACAACCCACCCTGATACAAGATTATTAGAAGTATGTGTTTTTACGCCACCATTGACACACTTTAGATCGCCCAAGAGACGGACTTTGACCTCGTCTGGCAGAAAGACCGAAATACTTGAGACAAATTTTCCCCACTCGGGAATCCAACTCGGGTCTCCTGCGTGCGACAGCTAAGCGCCTATTAGCTCGATCCCACACCACTCATGGGGGAATGGGTGCGTGCGTAGATGGCTAATCAGGCCTAACATCGTCCGTAAATCTCAGCTGCAAACAATGAACTGACCATCTGGACAAGTAAGCAACACACCATCTGTCGCTGTTCCCATCTCTGTGGTGTCCTAACCCGGACCAAGGATTCGATACGCTAGATCCCCTGCTCTTGTTTACAGGGGGGGACTTTTCAGTCAACACTAACGTACCGGCCAAAAAATCTCACCGGTCGCGCTTCCTCTCC
>NW_004797603.1:524374-527053 GCF_000002075.1 Aplysia californica
CGTGTGTGTGTGTGTGTGTGTGTGTGTGTGTGTGTGTGTGTGTGTGTGTGTAAAAAACCCCCCATTAAAAAACCCCCACAACCAAACAATGACAACAACCCCAGAACGGTTTTTGCACAGATACAGTAACTTATTGCTTTTTTCATCTTATTTTCAACCTGCTTTTTGTTGCTTAATTTTTTCTACCGTTTTTTCACGGCTGGTTATGGCTTCTGCTTTCGTTCTGCTTTATTCGTGAATTTATTCATGTATTTTTTTCACTTTCTGTTTTTATATAATCCTGCATTTATTCATTTTGTACCCTCTTATTTATGCAATCGTTACTTTATTCATGAAGGAAAAAAGAAAAGCACACAATAACGCTGTGGTTGGAATGGCAGGCAATTTCCTTTGTGTATGTATTCAGTTGTACGTTTCTGTCCATAGCCTGTCCCTCTGTCTTTCTGTTCAGAACCTTCGCTGGAGGCCATCAGGAACTACGGGCGGCAAATGTTGATACAGCTTTCTATATATACAATACTTTGGAGAGCACACGTACATCAAATACTTCGTAACATCACACCGATTTAGAAAATTGGTGGAAAGTAACCTTGAGCCCCCTCCTCGGATCTAACTTGATCTAGTATGCATAACTTGAGCCTCACCTTAAATCACTCGAAAGAGATTTGACGACAAAATGCCCCCCCCTCTCTCTCTCTCTCTCTCTCTCTCTCTCTCTCTCTCTCTCTCTCTCTCTCTCTCTCCCTCTTGCTCTTTCCCTCTATTTTATCTATCTCTTCCACACGCCCCCTCCCCACCCCCTCAAACACTCCCACGACATTCCTGTACAGACAAAGTAGCCATGGTATGGACGTATGGACCCACAAACCAAGTTGCTAAGTTGTAAGGGACCCACATTGCTACTTTACAAATTGTGATTGATACACTCGCCACCATACCCAGGACAAAAGACTTGCGGGGGAGCGCAGACAGATAAGGGAGGGATAATTCTTGGCAACAAGATATCGGTTACAGTAATGGAACCGAAGGACAGATTTCTTTGTGCCAGGGAGTTCATGGTGAAGGTTACTCCAACACAGGAGTTGAGTGTTTTGACTGAGCGCTATTCTAATTTCTGATCGCTGTTCGATAATTTTAATTGGATAGCAGCTCAACCATAACACGCACATTTATTGTTCTACCCCTCTCCTTTCTTTCCTTCCCTCCCCAAACCCTCTTTCCCTCCAACACCCCCCTTATCTATTTCTACAGCACCCAAAATGAACTTCCTTGACACGCGAAGCAAAAATTGCTAATGTTCTTCGCTGTCATCAGAATCTAGACCTCAAGTTTTGAAAGCAACGGTATCATGCTTTGTTTGTTGGAGCAAATACAAGCACATCGACACAAAAACGGTCATTTAGTGCGAAGACAGACAGACAGACAGACAGACAGACAGACAGACAGACAGACAGACAGACAGACAGACAGACAGACAGACAGACAAGTTATATGGCCCAACCATTAGTGGCACCCTCCAACCACCCTCGCCGTGCGGGAGGAAAAGAACATGACAATAGCGAGCAAACAGAAATGTCCGTCCCGGGGGGGCCTCAATGAACGTGGGTAAATATACACGAGACCTGGTCCACCCCGGATATACCCGTACCCAGGCTTCATTTAACTCTCAGCCGCTACCCCAACGCTTTCGGTGTAATGTTAAGAAAGAGCCATAAGTGATTACCTTGTTAATTCTATTAGTCAGCTTGAATGGGTTAACTAATGCCAATGTTGACTGCGGTATGATGTATGGTTATCATGCTTCTGGCTTGTACTAGCCGTCTCTCAACGCTCTTGACCTGGGAGAGTGGGGTACTGAAACACCAGCAGTGTTTGTGGGTTTGTTCCCTCAACTGTAGATTAAGCCCTTTTCAACACAGTCTGTTGTTATTTCAGAGGTTACTATTATATCTACGAGTCAACATCGTCGCACAGATGGTAATGGACTAAACGTAGATCTAGTGTCATTTATTTTTTAGGGATTTTGGGGAGTAAGGGGGGGGGGGTGCTAAAGAGCAAGTAGAAGGTTCACTAGAACATCGAAAGCTCAGTCTGAAAATGGTATGGGTTTAACGCTATCAACACTATTAGGTTATTTAAGGGACGGAACCTCCTAGTTTAACGTCTGTCTCCGATAGGACCGAGCCAAGTGGGAAGTTCGTGTAAAGTGCCTCTCCCAAGGACAGAACGTCGGACCGAGCTGAGTCTCGAACCCCCGAACCCGTAATCTCACGATTACTTAGTCCGCTACCGACGCCACTCAGCTCAGTCTGTTTCAGTTAAAAGCAGATCGACGATTATTTCCTGCAAGGTGAAGACTATAAAGAATGGAAAAATACATTTCACGAAAGCGAACATAAGAAAAGGAAATAAGGACAGAAATTAGGATAATCAATCAAATGTGTTCAATTGAGTACATAGAATAATATTATTATGTTCTGATGAAAATAATATAACGATTAAGAAGAAATGACGATCATTTCGTTCAGCACTGCCAAAATATGCAAGTCATGACTTTATCAGTCATGACTTTATCCTTTCTTCCCAAACCGCTTACACACTCATCATTTGTTAGTCTTCTACACACTCATCATAATGCATTACTCTCCTATTCATTTCTTTTCGTTTTGCCACCCCCCC
>NW_004797603.1:527796-529251 GCF_000002075.1 Aplysia californica
CTGTACCTTTCTCTCTCTCTCTCTCTCTCGCTCTCTTTCTCTGCCTCTCTATCTCCATGATCTTTCCCTCTCCCCCTCTCTCTCCTCGATCCTCGTCTTTCTCCCTCTATCCCATGGCCCCCACTCCCTCTCTCCATCAATTCGAGCTCCCCCTGTATCCTGTTTGATCTGTCCCCTCCCTCTCTCTCTCTCTCTCTCCTTCCGACACCCCCACCCCCCTCACTCCCCTCATTCTCTCTCTATCTCTCACTGACCACCAGCTCTGTGTTCATCCCCCTTCACCTGAGGTCACTCACACAATCGATGCAATCCCCTGTCTGGGGGAGGCCGCCCATGACGTCACCGGAAGTAGAGGATCATCCCGTGGAGGATCTCTCACACTCCCCCAAGACGAAAGCCGATAACTCACAGATTGCCCGGCTTTCTTCCTCTCCTTTTTAGTTTTAGTAAGTGTTTAACGGCACTTGCAACATAATAGCACTTGCAACAAAATAAGGCCATATCAGTGCCGACGATTAGAGGTGTTACAAGAGAGTAACAAACACAAAAAAGAAGGAGGAGAGATAAGGAAGATAGCTGATGTTTGACAGGAAAGAAGAAACAAACCACACCAGAGCACCCGCCAACCATGACCCACTCTTCCTCTCTATCATTTTACTTTTCGCCTTCTAGCGTTGGTACTTTTACTCCCCTATTGACACAATTTAGATAATTTACGAGCTTGGCGGGCTTCCAATCTAGCCTGTCAAGGCCAACCCGGGCTGAGAGGGATACAAGATCCCCCAACAGAAAGAGTACCACGCACGATGGAAATTTTCTCAACACTTGGGAATCGACCCCGGTTCTCCTGTGTGCGACAGCGAAGCGCCTAACTGCTACACCGGAAGTAGAGGATCATCCCGTGAACGCTTGTTATGATAGTCTTTCATTGTCTCAAATTCCCTGACGATGAAACCTAATATGAACGACGTTAAGCCCTCCCCCCCCCCCCGGTGTCACCAAATCAGATACGATTTTTCCCCACTCTCTTTCAAACGAAGGATTTCTAATTAGCATGTGTGCCCAATAACTCACATAACTATTTTCTGGCTTCTTCGTTTCTATCATCTTTGCCTAATATTCTCTGAAAATGAGAGCCCAATATGAACGATGAAATTAGGTTTTTCATCATATTATTCGATGTGATTTTGTTATTCCGCTCGCTTTGACAGAAATTTGCAGGTTTCTCGATGGCCTCGAGGTTTTGTTCTTGCGCTGTTTTTCTTGAGCTAAGAGACAAGAACGCTGAAAAACCAAACACACAAACTAACAAACAAATAGACAGACGAAGAGTTTGACGAGAAGAAGAGACAGTGAGAGGGAAGGATAGGGAAACAGGTGGAGATTGTGTGTGTGTGTGTGTGTGTGTGTGTGTGTGTGTGTGTGTGTGTGTGTGTGTGTGTGTGTGTGTGTGTG
>NW_004797603.1:529575-530970 GCF_000002075.1 Aplysia californica
GAAAGAGAGAGAGAGAGAGAGAGAGAGAGAGAGAGAGAGAGAGAGAAGGAGACAGGACGGAACCATCCTCAGGGCAGACAGACAGACGGTGACCTGGGAGAAGCATGACAAATACGTTGTTGTCGCACGGGCGTCCGCGCTCTGAGCTGATTGATGGGGTAATCCCTCCTCCCCCTCTCCCTCCTCCTTCCCGTCCTCCTCCCTGTCCTCCCCCCTCTCCTCCTCCTCCCCCTCCTCCTTATCCTCTTCCTGCCCCACCTCCCAGGTCGCTATCCTCACCCCCTACTGACCGCTTGCAGACCACAACAATCTCTGACGTGTGACATGTTTTGCACTTTCGCAAGTATCCACAGACAGACAGACAAACAGACAGACACACACACACACACACACACACACGCACACACTCAAACACACACACACAGACAGACAGGCAGACAGAAAAACCTACCAGTATCATCCCCCCAACCAACTGCAGACAGAGAGAAGTCAGCAGGACGCATGCGAAATGGATGACCATGAACAAAACTGGCTTTCATAAAATTGTCATAGTAAATGTTCACATCAATATTTAGACAGTTATACATATAATTTCCGAAGTGTGCAAGTTTTTAAGCTTTAGCGTCATTTTATTACTTTGGTATATTAATGAAAACGTGAGGGAATCGGAGGCCTCAAATTGCAATGATCTGTGTTGGTCAAAATCTAGAGTAATCTTCCAGAGCACACGAGAAAGACGCCAGTGCAGACAAAAATTTGTGTCGCGACATGGTGGAATAAGGCGCTCGTCAATAAATGAGCAAAATGCTGTCTTATATAATCCTCAAACTGGTTCATTGTCCTAGGTTTTGATTAAAAAATACTAATCTGTCTAGAATAGAAGTCGAGAATTTTACCTTTGAAAAAGGGCGGAGCTCGCCTGGTGTCGAGGGTAAAACCAGAGAGTTTACAGTAATTCAGCTATATCCACATCACAAAGACAAAGAGATTTTAAATGGACATAAAAGAGGTTGAGAAGAAGAATAAAATCAATAAAAAGTGCCCTACGGACACACACACGCAAAAGAAAATGCCGGTTTCTCCTTCTATTTCATGGTTTTGATGAGCGCCTGGTTTCCCCACGACGCCACACACTCTGCGGAGACCTCCCACGATTGCCCCAGGTCTGGAGAAGTTGGGCGCCCCCCGACCCCCGACCCCGGGTCTGATGGGGCGTGAACCGTGTTGTTTTAGCAGCGGCCGCCGACGGGGAACTTGGGGTCCGGGAGGGGAGAAAAGGCGGGTTTTGACGATTAAAACAAGTTACGGCAAGACCTGCTTCATTTAACGACGACCTGCGACGTCAAGTTGGAGCGACTGGGGGAGGAGATGGGGGAGGTGGGGGAGGTGGGGGAG
>NW_004797603.1:532084-533873 GCF_000002075.1 Aplysia californica
CCCCCCCCTTTTCCCCCTTTTTCGCACATAGACGAATACAGACAAGGCAAAAACAACGGGGAATTGATGGAAACAAAAAGAAACAATAAGACAGAGAGCTACAGGGAGAGATAGACAAACTGAGATGGACTTGAACAGAAGACAAATAGTTAAAATATTTATATAAAACAAAACAGGAGTAGCGACAGAGACACAGCCCCGTTGATTGTAACAATTGTATTGCCATCGATCCTCTGTCCAACGTGATGGATGATGCGCAGGTTATGTCGCTTGATGTATGAACCAAAGGAAAAACCCCATTGACACTGGGCGTGAAAAATCTTATTACTGTAGATGTGTGTATAGAAGAACTCTGTAAGATTTGGCGTAAAAATACAATACTGCGGACACAAAATGTTGAGATGTTCAGTATGTGTTGTTATGTTCACATCTTTTTCTCCAAAACCAAAGACAAAAACTGCGTTTGACTTCTGGTCGTAGAGGAACTCTGCGGTAACGACCCACCATTATCCATATCTTGACTAGAACTAGGAGAAAATAGTATTTGTAAGTGCACAATCAAGGCTGCAGTCGATTTTTTAACATAATATATCCATTCATCTGTACTATTCCTTTACTACGGAATGTGAAAAGTCAAACAAACAAACACAGACAGAGAAACAAACAGAGCTAAAATAATGTATGTTACATATTAAACAACAATACGGATCTCAGCGAAGACAATAAATCTGTAGCGTTATTATAGAATTTACAATATAAACAAATCCAGAGCAGCAACATTAACAAACAGAACAAGGGAAAAAACAGTTGAGTGACAACTACACGCCAGATTACGTAAACGACGATAACGCCGACCCCTCGACAGCGATACAACACACTGTCACACACAATGATATCTGTCGTCTTGAAGGTACAGGTTTTGGACCTTCGGCGACCCCAGTTATCTTGACAAGACACCTGGAGGTCAATATGGCTTTAAAGGTAATATATTGTCACCGTACTATTGTGCAAGCTTCAAAAGGAAGCGACAGGTTACGTCTCGCCAGATATAGGTCGGAGTAATCATACAGCTGTCTCCTGATATCTCGGCGTATCTCGAATTTTGATACGTTTGCTTTGATACCTTTCCTTGACAATGACAGAATCAAAACTGTCCAACCAAGGTAAGCATAGATTTGTAAACAGATGAGTATGGCGTGTCCTTAGCTTAACAAAACACGTTAATCTTCAGGTTATTTAAATATATAAAAATGCTTGCTTTTTCTATGTTTTACGTTCATTGTCTTTTCTGTCTGTGAAGAACAATTGAAATTTTCATTCGTTTTATAAACCAGCTCACTTTTTCATAACCGCGAAGTACGCAAAGAATAAAAATACAAAGTAAATAAAATTGATCTATTCACAAGATTTAAATGTCATATTATGTCACAGTACTGTATCATATTTCCTCTAAACAAGGGCTCCAAATGATGCCCCCCCCCCCCAGTTCATTGTCAATCTGAAAATATGTCGTAAACAAAGTAGGATGGAAAGCAAGGAAAACTAAAAGCAACTAATTATAATTTTGACTCGGATATAGATTCCCCGAAAAAAAACGAGCCACCGGAGAAGCTATAGCAATCAAGGAACCTGCGATAGTGACAGAAAAACTGCAGGATAACAACGCAAACAAATAAAAGGCAGATAATCTTACATTTGGCTATAGACAAAACAGAATCGGAAAATTAAAGAAAGCCTTTTTCTCGGAGGGGGGGGGGGTGACAAGGCCCAGAAAAGTATGGTTACAAGC
>NW_004797603.1:535031-540082 GCF_000002075.1 Aplysia californica
ACACATACTCACCCTCCCGCCCCCCGCCTTCCACCCCACACACTCACAATCTATTAACTGCCGTTAACTGTTCAGTCCACTACACAGTACAACATCCCAACATGACTCCCCACAGCCTAACCACCAGTCTTTCACTCTCTCACTACCACCAGTCTCTCAGTCTCACCCCCCCCCCGAGCCCAGTCTTTAATAGACTAACACGACGACGGACATCTGGTGGTGGTGGTGGGACGCACACTTCATGACGCAATGGACGCCGCCACCCTCTGTTGTCCACAATTGTCCAATCTGCTCTTTTGTGCGACTGGCTATCGGTACCACTGGTCCCCGCCGGACACGCGACACCTCGCCAGTGGTAGCTCGGTAACAGGGCGACAGGTTTGCCACAGAGGTGAGCGGCCAGGCAGGTCATTTATAAAATGTTGCCCCTCCCCTCACCTTTCGAGATCCATGGGACCCACACGTTTAGAGTTTGGAGATCCATGTGAAAATGTTAACCCATGCGTTTTCAGTTTAGAGGCCCATGTGAAAATGTTAACCCATACGTTTTCAGCTTGGACATCCATATGAAAATGTTAACCCACACCTTTTCGGTATGGAGATCCATGTGAACCACACGTTTTCAGTTCAGAGACCAATGGGATAATGTAAACTCTTTCACTGCTGATAGCTATAAATGCTTAGTTAAACCACGCGAAACACCAATCAGAAAGTACGAACTATATCATATAATATTGATAGACTTTTGCTTTTTGTAACTTGAAAAGTACATACGCCATGTGCAAGCAGGACTTGTGTGGCGTCGACTGTTCTCTGCCTTATGTTTTATACTATTGTACCAGAGAGTATGGGGAGAGAGTGAGTAGGAAAGGTACAATTGATCCCCCCCCCCTCGTGCCCTCTCCTCTTTTATGCCTGCTGTCCTCAATCACTACAGACTGCAGAAGTTTCTTGAATTTTAAAGATCAAAATAGTTTCGTTCAGCAGTGAAGAAATTAAGCCATAAGTTTTGATTTTCGGAAGCGACGCTGTCGTTCTTTCTCTAGCAGCGCGGACTTGGCGACTTGTATTACATTTTTCTTCCAACATGTTTTTTTGGGGGTTAAGAATGACGTTTCGTTTACCCTTGTGTGAGGGTTTAATTTCAGGATATACTTTTTTGTGAAAGGAATGTGTGCTGTGTAGGGAGAGTGAATGACGTGTATGTACATACTACATGTGAATGATCGACGGTGTGTTTGTGTGTGTGTGTGTGTGTGTGTGTGTGTGTGTGTGTTTTGTGTGTGTTTTATGTGTGTGTGTGTGTGTGTGTGTGTGTGTGTGTGTGTGTGTGTGTGTGTGTGCGCGCGCGCGCGCCTCTTGCAACAATGCAAGGTTATTCAAGAGACGTACGGGATATCCAGATTTAACGTCAATCTCCGATAGGACTGATATATTATTATACAAATAGGAAAAAAATTCGATTCCCAAACCGGTAGCTTAACCACTTCTAGACAACCGACGCCACCCCCTTCGACGTCGAATCACAAGGACGTACAACCACGTCCCGCATCCATTTCTCGTCTATTTTGACGGGCCGGTCAGATAAACTAGGCTGTGTTCCCAGACGGCTGACGTTTGGGAAGAAAAGGGTGAAAGTGACACCACATCGCAATCAATCGTGTCCCAAGGTTGAAGTAAGAGTGAAGAGGCCGGGGAGAAAAAAATTAAGTTCGCGCTAACGCCATTCGCTCCGACCCACTTTGCATGTGCACGCATTCTTAAAAAACCCAACAACAACAGAACATTTCACTCCTTCCTCGTTGTCCCGGCACCCCTCACTGGCACGTCTATACTTTAATTCCTGGTTTCAAATAACGGGCAGGCGTTTGTTGTGGTGAAGCTGTTCACCGCTCCGCTGAAAGTCGCTCGCAGGAGACCCGTGTTTGATTCCCAAGTGTGTGTGTGTGTGTGGGGGGGGGGGGGGGTCCAGTGCCTCGGTCAATTTGCTGGGATGGTGTATGTATCACTCTGAGCCCGGGTTGGCCGTAACGGAGAGGGTCGGACGCCAGATTCCAAATGATCTAAATTATGGCGATAGGGGCGTAAAGACACCTAAATTCATCATCACCATTATCATCATCATCTACAACAACAACAAATAACCAACGCACGGAGATCTGAACTGTACGCATAGATGCGTTACGATGTCTAGCGCGGAGACCCCGATTGAGCGAGGTCCCTTTACCTACAGTCTGCAATTAGCACTCTCCATCTGTCCCCAGCTCTGGGCGGTGTTTATCTCCGCTGTTGCAGCATTTGTTGACGTGTGACGTCATCGGCCGCGTAAGATTGGGATAATCCCCGGGGACTACAAGGTGTGCGGGTGTTGGCGGCCGGCAGAACTGTGGTCACTCTACTTTATTTGTCAACTGTTCACGAGATTGCCGCTATTCACAGCAATTCGTAGAGCGGCAGTCGAACCATTTGTATGCCGTATGACTTTTACAGACAATGGATTTTAGTCTCATTTTTCTCAACTCATTGTGAATTTAGAGCATAATATTAGTAAAATCTTTAGGGTGATAACTATAGTACTAGAGAGTTATAAATCATGCCTTTAAGTATACAAATACTATCATAATGAAAAAGTAAACAACAACAAAAACAAAACAAAAAACAACTAAAATATTTGCACACGGTATTAATTGAATAGCACGCATGTGGGTGGTTGGCGGGTGTTCCAATCAAACATAAATTATCTTCCTTCTCTCTCCTCCTTCTTTTTTGTGTTTGTTACTCTCTCGTACACCTCTAACCTTTGGCACATATTATATTATGACCGTATTGTGTTGTAAGTGCCGTAAAACTCTTACTAAAACTAAAAGAATAGCACGCATAGTGTCTTCACGTTTTGAAGCATCTATTACAGTTACTATGAAGGTTGGTTTATTCCTCCAACTCGCACAGTGGCCTACTACTATGTAGTTAGCAGGACCAGTGGCAGTTGACGGATGGTGTGTCTCAAGTAACGCTGACTCTGTACCCTGCAACAGGTTACAGCATCTCTACAGTATTCTTCTCGGGTGAATGACCTGGATAATTAACCCCGTGGTTACGTCCCTTGGCCAGATCCCGCTGTGACATACAATGGCAGACGACAAGCGAAGTAATACTGAGTCCGGTCTCAGTTTAACAACGCTTGTACGACCTAAAAGTAAAACCATCCGTCTCTGAATCTTCGAGACAACCACATTTATTCCCAACAAATCCTAGTTGAAAAAAACCCCCAACAAAACAAACAATGTAGGCTAATGGCCTGGGAAAGAAAGGGTGGAGGAGAAAATGTATGGGTTCGTCACCAACACACGGGAGTTAGGTTAGATTTACGGTTAGATTTACGGTTAGATTTACGGTTAGATTTACGGTTAGATTTACGTCTGGGCAGCAACAAACAAGGAGAGAATAACCATAATGACAATAACAACACTAACGAAAAATAACCCCACATCAATTAACAATACAATACAAATCTTAAACCAACAAATGATACAATAATACAAATTCTAAACACGCCTGGAAATTTTTTTCTGAAATCAAAACAATGCCTCCAGCTACAAACACCACGTTACATCAACAGACTATTATGTTCTTTCTGTTTATTATAATTCGCTATTCGTTATTATCTTATTAAAGATGTTTGAGCGTTTGATTTGTTTTGTTTCGTTTTATTTAGTTTAGTTTTGTTTTAAGTAAGGCTTTTTTTTACACTGGACCGTAGGGAGGCTCGGAAAGGGAGCTCCAAAGTCCATGCCGTCGGGTCGAACTCAACTATAATGTACGACCTCTCTCATTCCGCCCGTTGCAAGATAAAGCAATTTCGAACACATGTAGCATGTAACAGAGACCATGATTGACTGACATCGTTATTACTTCCAGTGTGGGGAATTCCTAAGGGTGACTGCCACGCAGTAGTTTCTTTCATTAGCCTATAGCTTTTTACAGATTCAGAAGAAAAAAAGTCCCAGCTAATTTATTTCGATTTTATTGACTGTTTCTGTATGTTCGGCATCCCTCCACAAAACGAGCGCGACAAAATAAAGATGTATGGCATCAGTCTCCTGGAACTAACCAGTATTGACTATATATATAATGTAGAGGGCTGTGCTGTGTTATTGAAAGGGAAAGCTGTCCTCTCAAAATGGAAAAGGGGTCAGTGAAAGGTTGAGGAAGGGAGGGGGTTGGCTACTGAGTGTTCAATACCACGGAAAATGATGTCTTAACAACCGACAGCCTTTGATGTGTGCGACCTTGGTGTGAAACCCTAACGAGACATTGTTCTTGGGCGTCCAGGGGTGTTCGAGGAATAATTTCACGGTGTTTGCTCTTACGGCTCATTAGAAAACTGACGTGAAATCAGTGGTATGCGCTCTTTAACAGACCGAGATACATTGTACAGGATACAAATTTCTCCCTACCCGGGAATAAAACTCGGGTCTTCTGCGTGATTTAACGAAGCGCCTAACCGCAACACGACATACGCCGCTAAAGCTTCTGTCAACAAACCAAAGAGTACTATCAGTGAAGGCAGCCAACAACAACAAGATGACGACAGCTGCTACTGCTAGATCTACTGCTACTATAGTCAGTCACTCCCTCTCCAGGGCCCACAACGGTGACAACAAAGTGAGTGGTTGGCGGGTTCTCTGATGTGGTTTGCTTCTTCTTTCCTATCAAACAGCTATCGTCTTTATCTCCCCTCCTTCTTTTTTGTGTTTGTTACTCTCTTGTAACACCTCTAATCTTCGGCACTTATATATTATATGACCTTATTGTGATGCTGCAAGTGCCGTAAAACTCTTACTAAAACTAAACGGTGACTAGATCTACTTATTGTCCCGTTCTGTTTCCGCCCCAAAGAGACAGGGATGAGACACGCTACGGTCCAGCAGGCGCTGACACAAGGCCGCGGAACGACACAGCTTCCGGGGACGGCTCGGTGATTTCTCGCTCCGTTTTCTCCTTCGTTCACCTGACGCTACTACTGTGCTCGGCCTGGACTCCTGGGGCGG
>NW_004797603.1:540587-553422 GCF_000002075.1 Aplysia californica
TCTCTCTCTCTCTCCCTCTCTCTCTCCCTCTCTCTCTCACACGCACACACCATCCCCTTCCCCCCTCTCCCTTTTTGTCCAAGTGACAACAGAGATTGTTGGTGTGGTTGGAGTGTCAGGGCAGACACGCCTGAGTGGCAGTCTTTTGACAGCTGTCGTGTGGGGAGGACCTCGGCGAGTCGGCGTGGGAGGGGAGGGGAGGGGAGCGGAGAGGAGGGGGAGGAGGGGAGAAGAGGAGAGGGGAGAAAAAGGGAAGGGGTGGAGTAGGGGAGATGGAGGGGATGGGAGAGGAGGGAAGGCGAGGGGAGTGGAGGGGAATGGAGGAGGAGAGGAAGGGATGGGAGAAGGAGGGGAGGGGAGAGAGGAGAGGGGGGATGGGAGAAGGAGGCGAGAAGAAAGGAGGGGAGGAGAAGGGGAAATGAGGGGAGGAGCAGGAGGAGAAGGTGTAGAGGGTAAAGGAGGAAAATGGAATTGAGGGAAGTGGGAAGAGAAGGGGAGGGGAAAGCGAAAGCCTGAATCACGGTGACTTAACCAACCAACTGTCGTGGACATAATGGGAAAAATATTGGAACAAAAATGGCAATGAACGGACACCACATGAGCTCAAGAAAGACAACTCTCTCAGCTCACGTACATTGACTCTGTGTACAACAGCAAAAGCAACAAAGTATTTGAAGAGTCTTGAACAGAAAAAAACAACTCGGAAGCGTCTTAACCTCCCCCCCCCCCGCAAAAAAACAAAAAAACAAAAACAAACCCAAAACAAAACGAACTAAAGCAAAACAACCCCTCCCCCCAAACTTTACAGGTATCCACTAGCTAATGTTACACGCCCAACACCTATCATTTGATTTCTGCATACGGCAAAAAAGACGTTGAACCAAGTCACCAGCACGCATATTATACAGGGTTACACATCACAGTTGAGGGATGCTTTTAAGCAAAAAGTGTGAAAAGGTGAAGCGGAATGGGTAGAAGGTAAGGGACTCAACACACAGATGAAAACTAACACCGTTCATCAAATACAGTCGTAACTTAAACTTCTCTAAGGGCCACATGTCCAAGGCATTCTCCGGTACAAACTACCACTTCTCACTGCCCCATTTGCGAATTCCCCCCTCTGTGCTAATATTATGATGACACTGTTCAAAACATCCACATGTTTTAAATAACCATTTTTCGGTCCTCGGTCGTCTTGGACGATTTCAACGAAGCTTACACGACGTCACTAGTCATTGTCCACTCGTCCCCTCTTCTAAGATATATACCATAACAGTTTTGGAGCTTGCATACTTCCGTCATAGTAAACAGGAGTGTCTTTTCTAGTATCAGTTTCTCCAAAGCCCATGACGACTACTTATACAATACCACGACAATGCCCCCTCCCCCGCCTACAGAGATACGGTTACAATAATATAAGCGACTCCACTTTTCTCTCCATCGCGAACTCACAGACTGCCAATTATAGACGACGGAAAGAATTCTGGGTTAGGTTAGAGTAAACAGAGGTTACGTGGGATAGCGAGAGGATGGATGGGATCAAAACCGTTTGTGAAATTCCCGAGCAAGTAACAGATCTGGCGTGTCATAACAACCTGAGTAATACGTTTGTTGAGTTACAATGTAGAGAGTCCCTGGTACTGGAATCGTTGATTTTCTTCTTTAAGCAAGCACATTTTTTATAGGCCTATACGCATACACACACTCACACATACAAACAAACACGAGAGAGAGAGAGAGAGAGAAAGAGAGAGAGAGAGAGAGAGAGAGAGAGAGAGAGAGAAAGAGAGAGAGAGAGAGAGAGAGAGAGAGAGAGAGAGAGAGAGAGAGCGATTTTTGGAAGATAAATAAAAGACACGATAACGACACACCGGTGATGATAAATAAAACAACAACAACAACAATAGCAATACTTGTTATAAAGTTGACGTAATATAATTCTTGAACAGACAACATAAGATGGAAACAGATAGACAAGCACACAAACAAAAACACTCTGTGGTAAAAAAAAAACCCATCCCAAAATCTTCTGCTACAGAAGTTATGAAAACCCAAACTGGCACACCAATGATCAGACAGAAGCGAGAAGACATTTCCAAATATACCACTACGTAATTGTTATTACAATGTTTTAACCCCCCCCCCCCCTTCACGCCTAAAGTATTTTGCCTGCAACAGCAAAACGCTTAAATCGCTACACCACGAACCCCAGTGTACTTTTCTCAATCTCTGCAAACATAGAAAGAGCCCAAAACATTCTGAGCAAGACAAAAAGAAAATACAAAACCGCAAACACACTTCTTCCACGTTTGGTCCAATATTTACGTTTTCAATTAAAAAAGAAAAAAAAAAAGAAGGAGAAAAATCCCACACCTCTGAATACAAGCTGCCCCTCCCTCAATTGACGTTACAACGTAAGGTTCACCTACAAGTATTTAAAACGTGCACTTGAAAGAGGCGTATCTCCATAATATCGAGGTGTCTCTCAAGACGTGCGACGCCCCGTCGAATGCTTTCAAATAAGAAAAGCTAAATTTAACGGCTGACCTAAAAATAAGAAAGGCAGATGCAGTTTCATGTATTATGTACTTTCTGTTTCCTCTCCGCATCCACTTCATATCTGGGCGGGATTTTTAAAGCGGAAAGGATGTCTGGCAGTTTCAAAAGTTTTTCTTTTCACTGAATCAATGAAAACGGAAAGAAGAGAATGACGCAAGCACAAACATGACTTATGAAAAGAGCTACGCTTGTAAACAGTAAATGGTCTAATAAAATCTCATCAGGAAAGTACAAATCTATCTTCTGTGTGCGCATAAAGCCCCGCCTCTCTCTCTCTCTCTCTCTCTCTCTCTCTCTCTCTCTCTCTCTCTCTCTCTCTCTCTCTCTCTATCTATCTATCTATCTATCTCTCTTCTCTCCTCTCTCTTACTCTGCTTGTCTTTTTGTCTCTGTCGCTTTTTCCTATCTCTCTTATTTACACACATACTTCATCCCATAAAAGAACACACACACGCACACACACAGCCACACACACACACACACACACACACACACACACACACACACACACACACACACACACACACACACACACACACACATAAATAAACACATACACATAATATACACAAACCACACAAACACACGCCGAAACACAAACAAACACACACACACATACGCACACAAACACATACACAACCCCCCCCCCCCCACCCACACACACACAACCACAAATATAAACTAAAAAAATGTCACGGTGTTCGGAGACAAACCTAAAAAACCAACAGTCCAAGTCCAAACCAAATTCATGGTAAAAAAAAACCCCAACAACCTTAAGGTATAAAACTAAAACAAAACAACCCCCCCCCAAAAAAAAAAAAAACACACACAAAAAAACGAGAGATACTCGGCGCTTGTTCAGCGGGGCAAACCAAATGGTTCAAGTGACAGGCCCGAGTCACGACCCACCACACACGTCGACTGGCGTTATCTCACTCAACAGTCAGACCTCGGGAGGCCTTTCATTAAAGACAGGTCGTGTCGAAAAGGCATCATCGGAACGATAAAGACCCCTTACTTAAAAAAACCGTCACTGTTTTTTTTTTTCTTTCTTTCTATTCTGGTACATATATTTTTTGCCGTGACCCTGTGCATGCTAAGACATATATCATCATTTAATTCTGACGATGCGCAGTCAGTACGGTAGCTTTTCGTTACCTTGTCGTCTGCCTTTTCTGCATTATTCCTTGGCCTCTCAAACCCTTGCCCCGTTCACCCCCCCCCTTTCTCTCTCTCTCTCTCTCTCTCTCTCTCTCTCTCTCTCTCTCGCACTTTCTCTCTCTCGCACTTTCTCTCTCTTTCTCTCTCTCGCACTTTCTCTCTCTCGCACTTTCTCTCTCTTTCTCTCTCTCTATCTGTTGTTTCTCCGTCTATTTCTTCACTTTCACTTGACCCAAATTTTATGTAAACAAACAGATCAGCATGACCTAAAAAGCAAACCATTCGTTTACCAAATGAGAAAGACAATTAATGTGCGTAGCAAGCAAGAGAGACTTTGAACTAATTATTTGGTCTCGATGTTAACATTCTTAGAGATACATTATAAAGTGGGTCTATCAAACGGTCGAATAAACTATTAAAAAAAAAAAAAGAGTTAAAAAAATGAACACATACAAATACGTCAGCACTCAGAAAACGATTTTCACCTGAGACAGATACGCCAGAAACAAAACACACACTCACAGGACTCACATGACTAAAGTAATAAGGAAGACGGTCAATGAATCTCTGTGTTCTATCGTAATCATATTTTCATTAAGCTTTTTGATTCTTTGTTGCCCCTTCCCCTCCACCCTTCTTTACTTTGTCAATCAAAAGACAATAGCTGTAGAATATAGCACACTGGAGCTTAAGAGAAGGGAAAAGAGGAAAACAGCCACTTATAATAAATATTAGCTGCGGACTTAAGGGAAAACAACTACAACAACAACAACAACACAATAACATCAGCAACAACAAAAAAACATCAAAATAAACAACAACAATAACAACAACAACAACAAAAACAACAACAACAACAGCCCATACACTTGTATTCTTATGTCCGAGACTGGGCACTCCTGACGTAATTCACGTTCATTATGGAGTACATCACTTGACTCTATGATGGAATCAAATGAAGGGCAACTGTCTTTGTGTAA
Source organism: Aplysia californica (assembly GCF_000002075.1). NCBI lineage: Eukaryota > Metazoa > Mollusca > Gastropoda > Aplysiida > Aplysiidae > Aplysia > Aplysia californica. The sequence goes on from NW_004797603.1 coordinate 545,288, forward strand.
TGTTTCTTAGACCAGCTATACCCATCTCTTTCTGGCGGGCTTGCCTCTTCCTCTGTACCCCAGTCTCGGATATAAAGATTCAAGTCGCTACCTTAGAATCACAAAGTTCTATCTGACATTTTTGTCCGTTTTGAGTTACTAAGACCATGCGGTCATAAACTAAATTTTCTCTCTGCTCTATCAAATTTATAAGGTCAGTCGGAATCGTTATCAAGATAATATTATTCAAAGAATTGCATTCGAAAAAGCTTTACATAATGTTAATATTAGTGTGAATTTCAAAACCTATGACCTCAAATTTCACAACACTAGATACTGAGCAGATAGAACTTTGTACTTCTAGGACAGCCAAGACGTGTATGGTGACGTAAGCTAAGGTCGTGAGTACTCACCAGAGGTCCCGGCGTCCACATGGCCGCTGAGGTGCTCGCCGTGGGCGTGGCTTTGCTCTTGGTCCGCCATCGCTTCGGGATGATACGACTTCCCGGGCTCGGCGACTTAGCCTTGTGCATCGCTGCAGAAGAACACGAAGATGAAAATGAGATGGGGTAGCTCAAAAATCCAAAATCGTCGCCGTCTTCGTCGTCGCTGAAGTTCTCGCTGGCGGCTGCTGCCGTGGCGTCATCTGCTTGAAGGTCCGGTAGAGACTTACTCCGGGTCAGTTTGCCCACCGCGGGCTGGGCCTGGGATGGGCGGCGGCCGCTGCTGCTGCGCCGGCCAAAGGGTGCTAACATGTGGATGGTGTCGTTGCTGGTGTTGTTACAACTACTACTATTATGATTGTTATTATTGTTGTTGTTATCGCTGTTGTTGTCGCGGTCAAAGGTTGGGGTGTCACGGAGACTGCCCACAGAGCGCGGACTTCCGCTTCCCCGAGAGCTGCCGCTCTTCAGTGGGGAAAATACAGAACCTAAAGTCTCCGCTACAGAGCGCAATGTACCCCCGCTATTTTTCTTTTTCAGACTCGGCCGTTTGGCCTCTGGGAAAAGGTTAGTTTTGGGGAGTTGTTGCATGCTTTTGCTAGACTTGACTAGAATGGAAGGGGGAGGGGTAGTCGAGTGGTTTGCGTTTACGTTAGCGTTGTTAGTCCACACGGGGTTGTGGATTTGGTTAATGTTTTTATTGGTAACGCTACTACTTATGTTGCTGTTGCTGCTACTGCTGACATGCTGAGCAGTGCTGTGGTGCTGAGAAGCTGGTGATGATGAGAATGAAGATGAGGAAACTGTGGAAACTTCTAGCGACGCCGGAGGGTCAGACGCGGGAGTGACCACAACCTCCGCCACACGACACAAACGAGAGTTGCCCCCGGGAATGTACCGTCTATCCAAGGTCACGTACTCGGACTCAATATCTCCGTCGCTGGAAGTCTTTGCCACGATCGGCTTCATTTCGGTCTCCTCACGCGGGTCGTGAGATATCGCCCTCCGAAGGATTTGATCTGCGCCCCTCCGGGGCAGGGTGCTGTACGGCGACTGCATGGCAGCGGCAGACATCGCTGCTCCATGCGGCCCCATAGTGGGGCGCCCCAGCCGCTGTCCGAAACTAGAACCGCGAGGACGGAAAGAATTCGTGTCATCCTCACCGGACAGTACCGTTTGAAAAGAAGACCGCGCGGACGGGCTGTCGCGGTAGTCGACAGATCTGGACAACCCAGATGCCGCCGGTTTGGACAAAGTGGCGCCCCCATATCCCCCACTGGCTCTGATCATAGCCGTGTTGCTATAGATCTGCTCCTCAGCCTGTTTCTCGCCGTTCCCGCCCACCAGCAGGTCGTTCACGGGACTGCTATGGCGACGACTAGAGTCCTTCTCCCCGGATGTTTTGGGAGGGAGGTTACTAAACTGAGCCACACTTTTCGACCGCACGGGCCCTTCCCCAGAGCCGCGCGGGACGGGGTGATGAATGGGGTCGCGTGTGGCTTTGTTGAGGAAGAAGCTCAGCTTGACGTAGTTAGGACTCCATGTGTCAAGACTGGTCATGGAGGAGTAGGGCGACTCCGGGGCCGTCTGGGTGGTCGAGTAGCTGTGCACGCCGGCTTTTGGAGGATAGGCTGGAGGTTCAAGTGTTGTGTTTCTTGATACACTTTCCGCCTCGTCGCCGGGCTCTGTGTAGAAATAACCCTTGCTTGACAGCTGCGGGGAATCTTTCAGACTTTGTTGTTGGCTGGACGGGAAAGAGTGACCACGGGTCAGCGTGTTTTGTAACGATCCGTGGTGTGATGACGTGGAGGATGTCTCGGTCTTGTGGTAGTCGCTGACTGGGAAGGAGCTGCCACGGGTGAGTCCGTTGACGTGTTTGCGTAGTTTGTTCTTGTCCGAGGGCCGGACCTGCATCTTGACGTAATCCGAGTCGTCCGAGTCTGTCTGTAGCTGCTGCTGTCTGTGGCTGTGAGACAGCACTTGTGACCTCATGTCCCGGTGATGACCCCTGCTGCCACTGCTGCTGTTGATGTCTTTGTGACCTGTTGATTTAGTCTCGATGAGAGACATGCTAGCGTAGTGACTGGTCCGAGAGGCGTTCTGTTGGTGAGGGTTCGACAGGTAAATACTGTGCGGGGATTGAGATTGGGTCGACATGTTTTGCTGCATAATGTCACCATGACGACCGTAGCTCGGGAGCGACTGATTGAGGTGATGATGATGATGAAGATGTTGATGGCGTTGGTTGGGAAGATGATACTGATGATTATGACGAGTGTGCTGATGCTGAGTAGGACTAGTATCATTTTCAAAGAAGATCTTTTGTGGAGGGTATCCATTTTCCACTCGACCGACCCGACGGTTTCTGGTCTGTGAGTGTTCAGCAGACTGTCCGTGAGCCGAAAAGCCATTCTCTACGACATGTCCCTGATGTGACGACGACGACAGCGACGACGATGATACAGTCGACGGAGACGAACCCGTGCCTCCCGGTGGGGGAGAAAAATGTTCTAACGAGTGTCGTTGTGTGGAGGTGGGCTCGTTATCCTTGTACACCGCCACACCGCTGCCACTGACAATATGGCGTCCGTCATGACTCCTCGGCCGGTGACGATGTGGCAAAGTGGCGTTACTGAACCCTTTTTTGATGTCGTCCTCTTGAAGGCCTCCCTCTGGGTATCCGTTTGGAACATAATTGTTGGGAAGAAGCGAGCGAGGATTCTGCATGGCCACAAAGTTGCTCACTAACACCATATCCTTGTCAAGAGATCAGACTAGGCTTTCCTGACAGTGATGGTAAAGTCCTGGTTATCGCAATGAATTTACGGCCATTCACAGGGGTGTGCGAAAAGAGCAGTGTTACACCAGTTTAGATGTCTCAGTCTCTGAATCCATATTGTTATTCCGCACTTTCACGCGACTGGGAGGCAAAAAGTAACGATATAAAAATAATACAAATCAACGACAACTTACAAAATTACCGTACGTTTTTTCATGACCACTTTTAGTAAAAGTATAGCTACAAAGTCAATATCCCGTAATAAACACTTTTCGCTGTATCATACCATGAACATTACGGTAAACACTATTTTAAAAGTCTATTAAAATAACTCACTTTTATTCATTCGTTTTTGTAAGAAGTTCAAAGAAATGCCGTGACATCAAAGAAAGATAATATTTAGTTCTTTATCACGGTATGATCATTATGGTAAAGACTGTCTTTTATAACTGTCAATCTCTCATCTTTATTTTCTGCTATGAGATATTCAAAGTTAAAAGCCAATCTATCCAAGTAGAGAGGTATAGACTCGGTACAAAAAAAGAACATTACGTTTTCGCCCAAGCTACGTCATATTATCTAGGCCCGCAGCAATAGTGTGATACAGCTCGTGTGCAATCGGTGTCAACTTTGTTTGGATTTCTCACAATGACCGTGATTCTCTTTCTATTTCTTTTTTTTATGTTGAAAAAAAAATTACTACAGCTGCAATTTACCACAGGCTAAATTTGTATCCGGCATTACTCATTCAGTTTCGGGCATGAAATCACGAGCATTATCTGTCACCGGATTGTGCCCAGTAATTGATTACACCTGTTTTGAGTGCCGGTGTTTTTGACACGTTCCAGGGCCCTATTTTGACAATCAACATGCGGTTTTTTTGGTCAATGGTATGCCACCCTTGTTATCTCAGGCTATGCTAACAGAGCTAAGACGCTAAGACTACCGGGTTCATCTTTTGAAATCGCAAAGAATCCACGAAAGACAGAAGACTCTCGTCATGAGATTAAAAGAAGAAAAACTATTTTAAAATTATAACGTAGATCTAGGTGTTTTATGCCCCATCGACACAATTTAAAATTTAGATATGGGCCAACCTGGGCTGAGAGGGATACAACATCCCAGCAGAAAGACCGTGATACGTGATAAAATGTCTCTCACTTGGGAGTCGAACTCGGATCTCCTGTGTGCGACAGCGAAGCACCTAACGCTACATCACAGACACCGGTAAAAAAGAACGACAAGACAGAACTAAAAAAAAAGAAGGAAAAATTACGCATCTGATCTTAATCAACTGACAATGAGTTTCAAAACGTCTATGTTATCTATTAGCTGTGATATCGAGGCTATTGTACGATATAATACTTAATATAACATTTTTATCCAAGCATTTGACTGAAGTTAAGTTTGGGCAGAAATAGAAATCTCTTGTTCTGAAATTAAACATTTTGAAACAGTCATATCTTTTTATTCTCGGTGTCAGATTGATCTAAATTTAGATCTAGCTGACTAGTAACTATCACAGACCACTCGAAACTTTCTGTGATTCCAACACACGACAACAGCCCGAAATCTATCTTTGACTTGTTTTCAGGTCAGAAAAAGACAACTAGGCAAATTTACCGAAAGGTAAAAGTAACACCTAAATAGATTATTTGAACGCCAAGAGATAACGATTCTATATCTAACTTTATATCAACTGGAAAAACAAATAGAATCTATCATAAATGAACAAAATAAATAAAATTATATGATTCCAACACACGACAACAGCCCGAAATATATCTTTGACTTGTTTTCAGGTCAGAAAAAGACAACTAGGCAAATTTACCGAAAGGTAAAATTAACACCTAAATAGATTAATAGATTATTTGAACGCCAAGAGATAACAATTCTATATCTAACTTTATATCAACTGGAAAAACAAATAGAATCTATCATAAATGAACAAAATAAATAAAATAATGTTAAAAACAGATAATGAACGTAAAACTACAGTATGTTAATTCTGATAATTTTCGAATTCAAAAGCACGGTTCTTATGGATAATCCACCCCCCCCCCCACTCCACTTTTATTTTCTCTTTAAAAAATGAGAGAAAAAACTATCTGTATACTACGCCACTGTTGTGACATTGCAGCGCCTCTACCCACTCCCCTATCATGCAGCACGATCAAACGCGAGAGTAAACACAACAGGTGACCCACTCTGTCCTCGTAAAACACCTCGGAGAAACACTTTATACATCCACGAGCGCACAAAGACACACAAAAAGACACACACGGTGGAGTTCTTCAACTCTTCAATAAACTCGTTGAGTCTCTGAAGGTCTCCAGACGTATAAAACAAATCCTCACCACCTGTCGCATAGCAGATCTGACTATGAATCTACTATTTCGGCTGTGGTGACTGAATGAGTTGATACCGACCATTCCTTAGTGGAGCAATCCAATTATGAAGTCCTTTGAAGTCAACATTTGTTTTGTACCGATCTCTCAACCGAAACGACGAACAGGAGGTGCGGAGAGAGGAAAGAAAACAAAACTTGGCGAGCCACAGTGCACAACTTGCACAAAAGCGAATGAAGAAAAAAGATCAACAAACGAACTGCAGGTCTCCGGTCCAAATGGAGACACACAGACACACACACACACGCACGCACGGTGAGAGGGATACTGTCAAACACCAAAGACTCGGTGGCGTCAAGAACGTAGGCTGTAAAAATCCTAAACGTACGTCCACAGTCCAGAGAGCGGAGAGACTCCGCCACCACTCCCTCTCACAACAGCGGGCCAAACTAATGTCGGTCACACAAGACTGGGAAGAGCGCGGCGCGGCAAAATAACTGCTTTACTCCATTGCGACTACTACAACAAACCCACGTGACACCAGGGAAAGGACCCGAGGCACGGGCTGTGGAGTTGTATGCTATGTAGTCGGGGGCCGCACACACACAGGGGTCCTGGTCCCGGCTCTTCCCGCGCCCGCTGCAGCGGCCTTCGCCTCTCTCTCTCTCTCTCTCTCTCTCTCTCTCTCTCTCTCTCTCTCTTTTTCTCTCTCTCTCTGTATCTGTACAGCTCTCTCGGTATCCTTCTCCCTGTATTTGTCTCTCTCTCTCTGTATCTCCCTCTCTTTTTCTGTGTGTGTCTCTCTTCCCGTCTCTCTCTCTCTCTCTCTCTCTCTCTCTCTCTCTCTCTCTCTCTTTCTCTATCTCTCTTTCTATATCTCTCTCCCTGTAACTCTCTCTCCTTCTATTTCTCTCTTTCAGTGTCTCTCTCAATGTATCTGCCTCTCTCTGTCTGTCTGTTTGTCTGTCGCTCTCAGCTCTATTTCTCTCTCTCTCTCTCTCTCTCTCTCTCTCTCTCTCTCTCTCTCTCTCTCTCTCTCTCTCTCTCTCTCTCTCTCTCTCTCTCTCTCTCTCTCTGACTGTCTCTCTCTCATATATCTCGCTGTGGTGGCTGAAGCAAGCAAACTGTGTGTCCCCTGTCCCCTGACGTGGTCCTTTACTAGTGGCCACTCAAAGGCGCTCCCTCCTGGCCTCGGCGTCAAGTTCATGGTGCTGGTCACCTCAAGGGTCATTTCTTAACTGCTCTCCGTTTCCGTGGGTCAATATAGTATTGCCATGTATGTTTCTGGCGCCTTCATTAGCAGTAATTTGGCGTGTCCTCAGCTCCCTTCGGCAACAGATAACACAATCTCTCGCACTGCGATAGATGTATACGTTTTCAGTTGAAGTTGAAGAAAAGCTCAACCATATAAAGATCTAAATGTATAATCTATTTATGACATTCAGAATGGCAGGGAGTAAATACAAATCAGAGGCATAAAGAAAGGGTAACAGCTGTAGGTAGTAGGTATTCATTACCCACTGCCCCAGAAAGCGTGCGTGTAAATCGACAGTCATTAAGCTTTAATAAAAAAAAAACAGAAAAAAAAAAAATAAGACAAGGTTGTAAGAATGGGATACTTAATGAACAGATGTTCTACTATCAAATTACTACTACCCTTGACCCAGCCATTTAATAGTTGAAGTTTTGAATGGTCGCCAAGCTATTTTGTTACGACCTGTCCTTGGTTCTAACAAGCCAGATGTTTGATGTATGCATTAATCAGCAATCTCAGAGAGAAGCTAAAGCCATTGTACTCAGTTGAACTAATACTTGTAGTATGCATTCTCATCATAAGCTATAGATGAGGTGAGAGATATTCATGAGGATTGAAACAAAACTCATAAAGTTAAATATAAATATTAATGACAACGCCAGGAATTCTGGAGATTCAACAGATTCAATACCTCACTCATTTTTCAAAATATAAAGTAAAAACCAAACACAACAATGCTCTGATGCTATTGTAAAGACATTTTTAATGATTACATCACGAAAAACTTCCGTTGTTTATTCATAAATCCGCGGAACGTTGGCAGAAACAGCAACAACAATATTCCGCCTATAGTTTGTGGAGACATGAGCTCAGTCAGTATTGTTATGACGACGCTGTCTCTTGTCTCTTGTCTGTCACAGAGTTGCCGGCCAGTGACCATCGTCGCACACAAATATTTGTATTCACTGTCACTCACGCTTTCATCGCACAGTAGCACCAGGAGCAGCAGCAGTAGCAGCAGTAGCAGCAGTAGCAGCAGCAGCAGCAATCTATTTGGCAGCAGTAGCAGCACAAATTTAATGACACGGGCTTCCCGCTATTTTCATTTGTTTTTTTCCGTTTTGTTTTTGGTGTTATGTTGTTGTTTTTTCAACCCTCAATCCCTATCTCCTGTTGTCAAAAGGCTGCTACGTTGTAGAACTCTATATGTGCCTGCTTTTTCTATTTCTCGTCGAGATTATCGGGTAGAACTATAATACTATTAATTGGTTTTAAAATTACTTGGGAATGAGAGAAAGAGAAAGAAAGAGAGAGAGAGAGAGAGAGAGAGA
>NW_004797603.1:555213-557253 GCF_000002075.1 Aplysia californica
TGAGGGAAATGTGTGTGTGTGTGTGTATGTGTGTGTGGGTGCGTGCGTGTGTGTGTGTGTGTGTGTGTGTGTGTGTTTGTGTGTGTGTGTGTGTGTGTATGCGTGCGTGGGTGTGTGTGTGCAGAAGGTTAGAGGTGTGGGGGTTGGGGGTTGGGGGTAGAGGGATTCTTTGACCTATTTTTGCCCACTTTTCTCATCAACTTTTTCACTTGCCAATAATTGCCAGGATGACGTTGGAGGGTGGATTCCGAGCTGTATTCGCAAGTTCAAATTCCTCTGCTTCCCTGTTGCTGTGGTTGTTGTTATGTTTGTTTTTGCTGTTGATGTTACTGTTTTCGTTGTTGTTTTTTGCTGCTGATGTTGTTGATATATAAGGTCTTTTCTGTTATTGTTATTTAAATTGTTATGGTTGTTGCTATGTTGTGGTTATTGCTGTTGTTATTGTTGTTGTTGTTGTCGTAGTTGTTGTTGCTGTTGTTCTGTCTTTTGCTATAACTGATACTGTTGTTGCTTTGCTGTTGTTTTTATGTTGTTTCTTTATAATGCTTTTTTCGTGTTATGCGTCAAAGAACCAATTCCAGCGTCTTTGAAAAATTCCACGTGCTTCAGTAAGGGGAAAGGGGGGGGGGGGGCGGTGGATGTCCCGCTTTAAGACAACAGAAAGCAAAACCATAAAAAAGGAAGGAATGAAGGAAAAAAGAAAAAGACAAACATTCGTCCCCTTTAACCAGGCCAGCAGCAACATCGCCGACTGACAGCCCAACGACGACGACGATCGAGGCCGCAACTGTCTTGTCATCCCGTGACACAGTTTTCCAGCCACCTCTCGCGAGCATGTTTGTCAAGCTGTTTGCTCGTCTGTTTGGTCAAGGGATAGAAGGAGAGAGGGATGAACAAGGCCAAACTGCAAACGACTCCTGACATTTGACTCGGGGTTAGAACAGCAAACATTCCGAGAATGCTTGCAGCAAAAGAAGAGAAAGTCCTCGCACTGGATGGTAATGACGGCGCTGTTGGTTCTTGGGTTTAGAAAAGCCCAGTATAAGCTGCCCAGATGGACAGAGAGCTTACATGTGTGCAGGAAAAGATACAGTGGACAGGATGAAGCGGCATGACTCACAAAGGAACAAAATGTGTCACAACACGATGAAATCAGGCGCTCGCCAACATTTCGACATATCATTACAACGTAATTGGTATACTCTTAAAGCAGGTTCATTTGCCTTGCTTTTGATTAAAGATATACCAATCTATCTTGAATAGAAGCTGAGATATTTGCGATTGAAGGAGATCGGGATCGCTTCTCAGAGGTTTAATTAAAAAGAAAACTGCCGCCAAAGTTTGGAGACCTCCAACGCTGAAATGTCCTTGGAAACTAACGAACTGTAGGTTTACATTTTTATGCCTTCAACAGCAGTTCTCAGTAGAATTACTTTCATAGAATCGTGTTTTTAGGTGGACATTAAAGGCCCGGAGCCGAAAATGAAGAAAAAACACACCCCTCTAAAAAAACAACAAAAGACACAACAAAACCCCAGAAAAAAAATGTCATTTTTATCGATTTCGTTATTTTGGCGAGCGGCTGACTTGAGCATGTCTTGACACAAACAATCCTGTCTATCTTAAGCTTTCAGGCTTCTGGTTGTCGTGGGCGGGGTAAGACAGTAGCACACGTGACCATTTAGTAGCTTCTTAAGTTCGAGTCCCCGAGAGTGTCATTAAGAATGTATTTTTTTCCCTTCTACATGTAACTATTCAAGTTGGGATTTACTTGATTTAGATGTTACTACGACGTTCAGGTTAAAGCTGCTTTTCTGAAATGACACCTTGTGTGCATTTGTGGGCGTAATCAAAATACCCCCCCCCCCCAAAAACAAACAAAACATTTAAAGAACCAAGAACAAAAAACCCAACTGCAACAACAAACCTTTAAAATGCCCCAAAAGTGTCCCCTCCCATGACCCTTGGCTGAGTTTCTTGAACTTGAAATTGAACTCGTCTCTCTCTCTCTCTCTCTCTCTCTCTCTCTCTCTCTCTTTC
>NW_004797603.1:557353-558839 GCF_000002075.1 Aplysia californica
AGAGAAAGAGAGAGAGAGAGAGAAAGAGAGAGAGAGAGAGAGAGAGAAGAGAGAGAGAGAGAGAGAGAGAGAGAGAGAGATCCAATTCGGGAGTGAGGTTGAAAAAAAAAAGATAATACAGATTAGCTTAGTTTTTTTTTTTTACTTTCACTGCAGTTGCACCTCAATTATATCATATAATGTGTCCGGAAGAGTAGATATTTTACAATTATAGAGTAGTAAAATACAAAGAAAAGAAGATTAAGTTAATTGTAATTGCAATAATACGTTTGATAGGAATGAAGTAGCAAACCACACTGAATCGCCCACTAGCCACCTACAAAAGAAGACCCCCCCCCCCAAAAAAAAAAATGGAGGCACGGTAATAATTATGAAATAATTATTATATAATTTGGTAGGGAAGAGGGAGCACATCATACTAGAGCACCCGCAGACCACTGTGTGTGCCAAGAAAAGGAAAGTCAACATCACTTGAGCAGTTATCGCGAGTCAACAAGACGAAAGGGGAAGCCACTCAGGCATTGATCGAAGCAGTGATGAGGGCTAGGCGCTGACAGGGAGGGGCGGACAGTCTTAACTTAATATTGGAAGTAAATCGCCATACAGCAGGTAAGTCGGAACACAGTAGAGTGACAATTGGGTGGAGGCGGGCCCCTTGATAATCTATCGTGATCATGAATGTGTTCTAACTTAAGGTATCCACAGGGTTACAAGATATGTGTATATAGTAAATTTTTCGGGAGAAAAAAAAAAGGACGGCTTAGAGTTATCCGACTTTCGTCCTGTTTAAAAGATACGTAGCCTACTGGCAAAAAAGGAAGAGGCAGACCACTGGAAGTTAGGGATGCGCAATAAGGAATAAAGCAGTCACATAGGGCTTTGAGGTGTCGTGGTTGGAGGACGTGGCGAGGGACAGACACACGTGGTATCGACTATCGACCTCTCTCTTACGGTATAAGAAGAAGTTAACAATATCCAAATCGTAAATCTACGACAGTAAGTCTAACTTTTAAATTTTAGTAACAGTTTTACGGCACTTGCAACCGAACATTAATAGGTCTTATCTTTTATCTTATACGGGCCGAAGCTTAGAGGGCTGCTAGACAGTAACATACAAAGTAAAGATGGAGGCGAGATAAGGACGAAAGAAGGAGCATATTGCACCAAAGCACCCGTCAACCATCCTCTGTAAGATTTTAACCACTAACAATAATTTATTTGTTAAACTATACCAATGGGGACCATAACAACAACAACAACAACAACAACAACAACAACAACAACATGATGTAGATCATTAACTTAAAAAAATATCCAGGAAGTAAAACAGTCAGGAACACCACACATTAAGAGGAGCACAGAATAAGGCTGCCTGTTGGCGCGATCATTACTCACTCTCTTGGCGAAGAGCACGCTCTTCGGGCCTCCAAACATTTCGAACCGATAGGCTACCACACACACACACACACACACCACCACAACCACC
>NW_004797603.1:558939-560149 GCF_000002075.1 Aplysia californica
AGAGAGAGAGAGAGAGAGAGAGAGAGAGAGAGAGAGAGAGAGAGAGAGAGAAAGAGAGAGAGACAAAGAGACAAAGAGAAAGAAAAGCGATAGGGAAATGTACATTTTGACAATTGTCACAGATTATCGCACTTACCAACATATTTTGATAGTTTGGGAGCCCTAATGGCCTGGATCAACTGCAGCTGAATGGTCTACAACATCCAAGCATACAGACACATGTACACGGTAAAACCCCCCTCTTGAGAATTTACCTGATTTCTTTTACGTTCAAAGATGATTAGCGAACGATTACATCAAATACTCCGGCAATGCCCGTCCGGCTGATTGTAATGCTTTGAGCGCAATGAGCCGTTTCACAAAAAAAGGTTTACATGGAATGAGTGAACGATAGTCTAAATGGAGGGGTGGAGAGAGAGAAGAGCATAAAACGTAATACAGATCCCAGCAAACTGTTTTCAGTAAATCCTCGTCGGTCTTCAAATCTCTCCTAATCACACTTCTGACCACGCCCTCTTCCGCCCCTCCCCACCACTTCCTATACACAAACCACAGCATAATATTCGTTTGCTGGAGTATTAAATAATTTGTAGCTACATTTTTATTTTCCATTGGAGTTGGAGTTAGATTTCTGGCTTTCTTAAACGCCGCAGTGAGAGAAAAAAATATAAAGCACCATAAAATCCCCCCAAACCCGAAACTTAAAACGGGAAAGGAAAGGAAAGGAAAGAAAGAAGACATGATGAAAAATGAGCATGAGGAACAAAAATCGGAAACACTGACGGAACCAATGAGAGAAACACATTAATTACCTGTCTTCTATTTCCGAAATAAAAATAATAATTGTCCTGTATATTATTTATAACAACGTCAGTTCGTATTCTCATTTATGTTCTCCGTCTTGGTTTTTTGGGTTTTTTTTGGTTGTCTTTTTATCACCTAAAAAGCAGAAAATCCCAACAAGTTGGACACCATAATATACGTCAGAAGGTGCACTGGCCAATTTCGCTTCCTTCAACGATTTATCTCCAGCTGTCTGGTCTTTCCGACAGACGTCAGGTTCGTGTGCTCGCGAGGTCATTTGACCCAACCCACCACACCGTTCCAGGAAAGGAGAGCGCACATTCTCCAATTTATGAGCTTTCTACAGAACCCCCCCCAAAAAACAACAACAACAACAACAACAAAAAAAACAAAAAACCCAAACCCC
>NW_004797603.1:561258-562463 GCF_000002075.1 Aplysia californica
GTAGCAAACGTATCTTCCTCGTGGGTGGTTGGCGGGTGCTCTGGTGTGGTTTGCTCCTTCTTTCCTCTTAAACATCTATCGTCCTTATCTCTCCTCCTTCTTTTTTACGTTTGTTGTTACTCTCTTGTAACACCTCTAATCTTCGGCACTTTTTGACCTTATTGTGTTGCAAATGCCGTAAAACTCTTTACTAAACTAGTCTCTTCCTCTTGTTTGTTGTATCGTCTGTTGTATGATTATGCTGTTCTGGACTTTATTTCTTTTACCCCCTCTATTTATTTTTTTCCCTGTGCGTTTTTCTTAGCAAGCGCTTTTACGGCATTTTCAACACATATAGGTCACATACGTGTGGAAGATTAGAGGTGTTAGAACAGAGAAACAAACACAAAAAAAGAATGAGGAACTATAAGGACGATAGATGTTTTCTAGAAAAGAAGGAACAAACTACTCTGGGGCACCCGCCAACTACCCACATTTCCTGAGCCCCTACTCATTAACACCGCCCCCCCCCCAAAAAAAAAAAAGAAAAAAGAAAAAGGGAAACAACCAAAACAGCCAAACAAACCGCTCCTACATTTTTTTCCTTTCCTTTTTACATAAGACGCCTCTCCTGCGCTACCTTCTCATACTCAGTAGGTTTTGCACCGCATGAACCCATGCGCATGTCAACTTCAGTAACTACTTCCTGATTGAACGCATGCGCAGGTAATTATGACTCAATGGCTTATCTGCGCATCATAGTCGTGGGAGAGGGAGAAGGAGGGGGAGGGAGAGGGAGGGGGATGAAGAGGGAAGAGGGGAGGGGGGAGAGAGAGAGAGAGAGAGAGAGAGAGAGAGAGAGAGAGAGAGAGAGAGGGTGGGGTGGTTATGGGAGGTTCCCATGACACCCACATCTTTTCATACTTCTTTTTTAAAGTTTTATAGGCCCTATACGCTTTGATTCGGTCAATAAGAAATAAACCACCTCGTAGATAAAGTGCTGATGAAGAAATAAAGGTTGGGTTTTTTTCCTTCTTTTTTTTTTTAAGCCCATATCTCTATCTCTATCTATTAATAATAATACATTTATTTGTAGATCTAGTTGTAGAAAGAACGCCGTATTATTGCAATTAGTAATTTAGGTGGCGCCCGTGTAAAAAAAAAATCAACAAAAACCAAGACTCGACTAGCGCGTATGAGAGAGAGAGAAAACATGCCTAGCCCAT
>NW_004797603.1:563786-569615 GCF_000002075.1 Aplysia californica
CAACAACAACAACAACAACAACAACAACAACAACAACAACAACAACAACAACAGCAGCAGCAGCAGCAACAACAACAAAAACAACAACAACAACACCACCATCACCACCACCACCGACAACAACAACAACAACAACAACAGTAGTAACAACAACAACAACAGCAACAACAACAGCAACAGCAAAAACAACAAGAAAAACCCACGAGACATACACAAAGTTTACTTTACAGCACTGAAGAAAAAAATAATCCGTGTTCCTAATTTTTAATCTCTTAATTTTCTATTTAGGTTCCGCAAAAAAAAAAAAATCTCCGGTCTACATTAAAGTTACAACATGCAGAACACTCATGGGAGATGCAAACATCCTTACACTCTTAACCAAGTTATTTTCCAACTTCAGTTGTCTGTTATTACACCTGAGAGCATTGAGACCCCACGTAGATCTAGAGCTAGTTTAAAAAAAAAATGCGTACAGGTTTCTTAATCACACACACAAAAAAAAAACCAAAAAAAAACCACACACACAAGAAAAAACCAAAAAACAAAACAAAACAAAACAAAAAAAAAAAGAAACCGAAGAAAAGAGACAACAATAACACTTAAAATAGTTTCAGCATATCTGGGTTTACAATTGGTGTCGTAATGGGCATGGAACCCGAGCCGTGTAAGTATCAGGATACTCCAGCAACCCGACACCACAGACTGTGGACTGTCACATGACGGTGCAGAATGTGTATCACTACCTCAGAATTATAAAGTTCTATCTGACATTTTTGGCCGTTTTGAGTTACTAAGACCATGAAGCCAGAAAACAAATGCTCTGTCTGCTCTATTAAAATCGTAAGAATATTCAGAGTCGTTATCAAGATATGCAAAGAATTGTATTCGAAAAAGCTTGACATGTTGTGGAACTCAAAATCTTTGACGTCAAATTTCTCAAAACTGAGCACCGAGCAGATAGAACTTTGTAATTCTGCGGTAGCGGTATAGGGATCCAACTTTTTCCCTCTGTTGTCGCCTGTGGCATCAGGCACGTTCCAAGGAGCGTGTCATTGACAACGATAGGTGAGGCAGCGTGGTGAAATCAGGCGCTCGTCAAAATAATGAAATTGACGAAACAAGCATATTTCTGCCAGTTTGGCAATGTTTCTCGAATTTGTTGTTGTTGTAATAACACCATTGTTGCCCAATTAAGAACACCCTACTCAGTGGATTTTTACTGAAAAAGTTGATAAAAGGCACAAAAACCCGTACATTTTCAGTTTCCACGGACTCTCAAGCAAAGGAAAGAACCAAACTTTGGCAGCTATTTTCTAGCTTATTCTACATTTGAAACCAGGCGACCCCACCTACTTCAATATCTCGAATATCTTGACTTCTATTCACGATAGGTGGGTATTTTTTTCACGGATAGCAAGCCAACTGAACAAGCTTTAAGATAATACCAATAACTCCACATGCCCAAAAATTGATGAGCGCCTAAATCCACCACATCGTGACACATATTCTTCTAACCAGTCTATACAGAGATAGACAACTCTTCCTGATTTTGAGAGCACCCACAGTCTCAGATAATCATCTTTATTCAAACCAGCTCGATTCCTAGGTCGGGCACATAGCTCGTAATAATAATGTAAAAAACAAAAGTCAAGAAAAGACTCGAAAAAAGAGGGTACCTCTAGCAGACAGTATCTACCAATACATTCTCATCCAATTGACTTGACCATCTTAATCTGCTTCAATGCTTTGTTTAGTTCGGCTCACGTGACACTCTTGGGAAATCCTGCTGTAAAAAGTTCAAACGCCGCAAGTCAGACAAATCTGATCACACGATGCTGCAAAAGACGCAGAAATGTTCGGAACACAGCTCAGCACTGTTTTGTGAAATAACAGCTGAACCTGAGATTAAAAGCCATGCAAGCAATGAAACGGCCTAGTGAACCTTTTACTTCATTGAGTAAAAACGGTCAACAGAATGGGTACCATCTGAACCGATTATTCATATTGTATGAAAACTACTCTGAGTAACTGAATTTGGTAATTTAGATTTTGCTCTTCGCTCATTAATTAACAAAAGGCTGACGGTATGGATAGCACACGAACAGGGTATTCGCATTGTGTGAAAATAACTGATTAACCGGATTCATTGATCCGGATATCTCTCGTCTCTTTGTTTGTTTTTGTAAAGTGTTTTACGGCGCTCGCAACTGCATAAGGTCATATGAGCGCGCGGAACACACCTAATATTTTCAGTTGGTAGGAAATTTTGAATTTTGCCCGGGTGGCGGCCGAAGCCTACTCTTATCGATTTTAGACCACCAAGGGATCTTTAACGTGCGCAACTTGCACACGGGCCCTCCGAGATTTTTCGCCCTTGTCCGAGAAGACTAGGTGAAGATCTTTCCTACCAGAAGATCAGGGGTGTGGCTGAAAGACAGCAGCAAGAAGAAACGAAGGAGTAGCAGTAGAAAGGCTGCAGAAAGAATCAGGAGCCCAGAGGAAGGGGCAAAGGAGGCGAGGGGTGGGGGCAGAAAGAGGAGACGAAAGCAGACGACAGAACATTGTTAGAGAGCAGGAA
Source organism: Aplysia californica (assembly GCF_000002075.1). Lineage (NCBI taxonomy): Eukaryota > Metazoa > Mollusca > Gastropoda > Aplysiida > Aplysiidae > Aplysia > Aplysia californica. Next base: position 566,365 of record NW_004797603.1, read on the forward strand.
AGGAGGTGAAAGGAGACACATTTAGAGAAGAAAAATTTTCGGTCGCTACCCGGATTCGAACCCGGGACTTTGAATGAGAGGCCAACACCTTAACCTCTAGGCCACGAGAGCCCCCCCCCCCTCTCGTCTCTAATCAACAATACATGTAATTAGTGAAAGAAAGTTCCTCGCAACAGCTAACGGTATGGGTGGGTAACACCTTAACCGGTTATTCACATTGTGTGAAAAAACCCCTGATTAGCCGGATTTGTTGATTCGCATATTTTTGCTCGTCGCAGTTGAATTTAACTAAAGAAAGTCGCCAGCCCCAGCAGATCGCGTTTCTCGCTGCTACCTTTCCGTACTTAACCTCGTCATCTGGTTCTGTCTCCCCGGGCGAACTCGACCCGGCCTGACAAGGACAACATGGATAGTGGGGATACAATGTCTCAACACACGGACGGAAATTCTAGATTTAGAAAACAAAACAGAAGAAAAACCCACAACAAAACTCCCTTCAGTGACGGAGATTCTAGATTTAGAAAAGAAAAACAAAACAAAAACAAACCGAAACAAAAGAAAAACCCGCAACAAAACTCCCTTCAAGGGAATCGAGCTCAAGCCCACTGGGTACAATTGAAAAGCGCCTAATGCTACACCTGTTCTTACAAATAAATGTTGGCTCAACCCTGCAAAGAAAAACTGGCCCAAAACTACAAAGAAAAACTGGCCCAACCCTACAAAGAAAAAAATGGCCCAACTCTACATACAAAGAATAACTGGCCCAACCCTACAAAGAAATACTGGCCCAATCTCAGGAAGAGAGACCTACGTGGCCTTGAGGAACTGCAGCGAATAGCAGTTTCGCTCCAAAGACTGGGATGTCCATTTATTAAAGATGAACGAGAATAAGAAAATTGCTGCACCACAGACACCAATGACAGTCACAATATATATTAGTCAATACCAAAGGCATTTGATGGAAAAAATGAATTCTGCCATAAATAAATGTCATTGATAGAAATAATTTCATTTGAAGCGGATGAGAGAGTTTTCTTTCTCTCCAAGACCTTGGGACGTAAACAGAACCAAATATAATATATGTGAGGCAGCGTGGTGGAATCAGGCTTTCGTCAATTTTTGGGCATATTGAGTTATTGGTATCATCTTAAAGCTTGGTCATTTGTCTGGCTTTCAATAAAAACATTACCCATCCATCTTCAATAGAAGTGGAGATATTTTGGATTGAAGGAGGTGGGGGTCACCTGGTTTAAGAGGTAAAATTAGCGGGAAAATGGCCACCAAAACTTGGTAAATTCCAAAGCTGGAGAGTCCATAGAAACTGTAAATTTATATTTTTGTACCTTTAATCAACGTTTTCGGTGAAATCTTCAAAGGAATGTGTTTGTAAATGGACATAAAAGGTGTTGAGCCAAAAAATAAAAAAATGATAAAAGTTGCGAAGCAAGGAGAAAACTGCTATTTTCTTCGATTTCATCATTTTGACAAGAGCCTGATTCCACCACGCTGCCTCACATATTATATTGAAATGTGGTTCACTTCAGTACTCATGCCCCCTCAAAAATGAAAACCCAAACTAAAACAAAACAAGAACAAAAGAAAAGTACAAACATTCCCTGAACCACGTCCCAGTTTCATGTAACAATACCAGCCCTAAGCTTTTATATAATTAGCTGAAAGCCAGTTAGAATTTCAAGAAAAAACCGAGTTAGATGTGCCCTCGAGTTTCAAGTGTCAATTGTTTTATTTCTCTCTCTTTTTTCTTTCTTTTGTTGTCTGTTGCGTCATGCACGTTCCAGGGAGCGTGTCACTGACAGTATGTTTTCTAACCAGACTATACAGAGATAGACAACTCTTTCCTGCCCTGACATTCCTAATGAAACCTCGATCCTAATGAAAATCTCGAACAGTTTAAACAAAAAGCCTACAGTTCAGGGTAAGTTTCAGTTAGAGTTTAACTGCACTTGCAACAACAAAAAAAAAACATGTCATAACGTTGTTGTTGTTGTTGTTGTTGTTGTTGTTGTTGTTGTTATTATTATTATTATTATTATTATTATTAGTTTCAAAGATTGGATATGTTACAACGAAAAGGGGTCGATATTAGAAAGACAGGCAGACGTAATAATTGAGATACACGAATTCGGAGCTAACCACACCAGTGCACCTGCCTGCCACCCACATTAAATAAGAGAGGTAATGCACATTGAAAAGAAACTTTTATATTCGCTTTTGGAGATTTTTCTCAATGATCCTGCCTCTTAGTCTTACAGCTTGTTTAGTTTATTGAATCGACATTTCTGAATTCACTGGACACCATCAAAGATGTTCGAGCCGTATATTTACACCTCTGAAAAAACTTTTTATCTTTACCAGAGTGATTTGAGAATAAATACTGAGGTTACAATCTTATTCATATGGGAGAGTCGTGTAGCAGTCAGGTATTTCGCCGTCGCACACAAAAGACTAGAGTTCGAATCCCGTGTGTTGACAAGATTTTAAAAAAGAGTATCCCGGTGTTTTCCTCTGGGATGTTGTATCCCTTTCAGCCCCGGTTGGGGTCGAAACGCTCCCCCTAAATGACCTAAATTGTTTCATTAAACAGATATGTCACATTTCTTTGAGGTTACATTTATTTAGAATTTTCATAAACAAAATATTATTTAGAAGTTAAACAAGAAGAGGAAGAAGCGTCTTCATCTATATACAGACGAGATGTCCAGCTCTTACGTCACTCAGCCAGGTTTACGTCGCATGACGTGTTGAGGATGCAGTTGGCCTGTTGCTCCCCCCTCCCTCTTTCTGTTTCGTTGAAAACATTTTCTGCAGCAAATACCTGCCATCCCAGCATGTAATCTGTTACACAGAGATAAATGGTTAAGGAAATGCGCCCCCAAAAACGTACGGGCAACCCACCAAACCAATGACATTTGTCGCAGGTTAGGCTATACTTTTATTATCCCGTGAAAGGATGTGCAAATGGACACGTAACAGTTTCTTTCCTCATGGATTTTTGTTGTTGTTTGTCGCTTTTTTCTTCTGCTGACAAGACAATTCGTGCGTTGAACTTTGGAAAGAGTATTAAAATTTGCAGATACAGACATTTCTGTTCTCTGCACGAGTATTTGTGGGGTCGTAACCTTGTGTGTTTGTTTGTTGTTGAGTATAATGTGTGTGGTGTGCAAGTAATGTGTGGTTGTGTGTATGTGTGTGTGTGTGTGTGTGTGTGTGTATGTGTGTGTGTGTGTGTG
>NW_004797603.1:569715-571392 GCF_000002075.1 Aplysia californica
ACACACGCACACACGCGCGCGCGCGCGCGCGCGTGCGCAGAAACACCCCCCCCCACACACACATGAACACACACAACCACACTCCCACCTACCCACAAACCCTGCCACCGGCATAGTATGTACACATATGCACACTCTATTAAGTAAAATGAAGATAATTTTATATAATTAATGTATCCATGGATTGTGTCGTGAAAGTAAAAGTCTCGTAAGAGATCATGGTCTACACAACCACTCCAAAAGCGCACTTAACGGGTGTACAAATATAACAATAATATAATTAAGTTCGAATATGTCAAATAAGGATCCTAATACCTATAAACATACGATTAAAATATAGATTGTGTCTTAGTAGAAGTATAATATATAAGAGATCAATGGTCAAAGCAACTCTCAAAAAGCAGCTCTCAGCGATCAGAGCAAAGAAGAAACGAGTTCCTTGCCGCACGTGCAAGAAGCTGATTTATCAATCGTAGACCGTCTCCCACCTTCTCATTTAGGCAAAGTGGGGACAGACCAATCCATAGCGCTGGCATCTGGAAAGCCTTCAACTGATTGCCTCACTGGTGAGTGAGTTCTGGTTCACTCACGGACGCTATGTTTTATTGTTATTCCTACCATCAAGCACCCCCCCCCCCTTTCCTTCTCAGGCTTCTTTTTCTGTTCCAATGTTCATACTTTACACTTACTTCTGTACACTTGTTCTTGTAGTTAAAAACATTTTGTGTGTGTGTGTGTGTGTGTGTGTGTGTGTGTGTGTGTGTGTGTGTGTGTGTGTGTGTGTGTGTGTGGATCTGTATGTGTGTGAGTGCTTCTGTGTGTGTGTGTGGGAGTGTGTGTATGAGTGTGTATGTATGTATGTGCGTGTGTGTGTGTGTGTGTGTGTGTATGTGTGTGTGTGTGTGTGTGTGTGTATCTGTGTGAGGACTCATGCGGAAAAAGTAAGAGTATGTGATATACACCTCTATCGCCACTGATACGCAACTTAATATGCTGGCCTCCGAATTTAGCGTCCTTCTCCGCTAGAACGGATCCAGATGTGTTGAGAACCCTGAAAACTTCACAAAACGACCCGAGTGGCGTCAGTGGCCTAGTGGTTAGGATACCGGATCCGCAATCGTGAGACTGAGGGTTCGGGGGTTCGAGCCTCAGCTCGGCCCGATGTTGCGTCCTTGGGAAAAGCGCTTTGCACGAAATTGCCGCTTGGCTCGGAGGTGGACGTTGGAATCGGAGGTACCGCCTCTTTAATAACCTAAGAGTGTTGATAAGGGCGTTCAACCTATACTATTTTACAATTTCACAAAACGACCTGAGTTCTAAAAATTCTAGCCTGGGATTACATGCGGTGTCTTGATTGTAGGAGGGGTCGCATAGCTCTCCGACGTAATAAAAGACAACTGAAGTCGGAAAAAAAACTTGGTTAAGAGTGCAAGTAGGCTTTCTGCATCTCCCATGAGTGTTCTGCATGTTGTAACTTTTATCATGTAGATCTGAAAATTTTAACTGGAATATAAGAGACAGTGAAGAGGTTAAAACATAGGACCGACCACTGTTTTGTTGTGGGTTTTTTTTTTTTAAATTCAGCAATGCCCACTTTTTCGAGGGAGGTGGTTGAGGGGGTGGAGGGTACTTTTTCGGAGTGTTTGGGAGCTGTAGAGATTAGGACGAAAGTGGGTT
>NW_004797603.1:572812-573928 GCF_000002075.1 Aplysia californica
GACGGAGGGTACTTTTTGGGAGGGTTTGGGAGCGGTAGAGATTAGGACTAAAGTGGCTTGTGTTAGAGTATGTGTTATACACCTCTATCGGCACTGATAGGCTACTTAATAGATGGACCTCCTAATGTAGTGTCCGTCTCCGCTAGAACGGAGCCAGATGTGTGGAGAACTTTGAAAATTTCACAAAACGACCCGAGTTGCGTCAGTGGCCTAGTGGTTAAGATACCGGAGCTGTAATCGTGAGATTGCGGGTTCGGGGGTTCGAGCCTCAGCTTGGCCGACGTTGTGTCCTTAGGAAAGGCACTTTACACGAATTTGCCGCTTGGCTCGGAGACGGACGTTGAAATCGGAGGTACCGCCTCTTAAATAACCTAAGAGTGTTGATAAGGGCGTTCAACGAATACTATTTTCTCATGTCACAAAAACAACCTGAGTTCCTAAAATTCTAGCCTCAGATTTCGGTGTCTTGATTGTAGGAGGGGTCGCATTGCTCTCAGGTGTAATAAAAGACAACTGAAGTCGGAAAAAAACACTTGGTTAAGAGTGCAAGTAAGCTTTCTGCATCTCCCATGAGTGTTCTTCATGTTGTAAATGTTGTAATGTAGGCCTGAAAATTTTAACTGGACTATAAGAGACAATGATGAGGTTAAAAAGTAAGACCACTGTTTTGTTGTGTGTTTTTGTTTAAATACAGCAATGTCAACTTTTTCGGAGGATTTAGGAACGGCAGCGATTAGGACTAAAGTGGCTGGTTAGGGGGGAGTGAAGGGTGGGTTCTCCGAGAGAGGATGAGAGACAATAGAGGAAAGACGCCGCACACCGGACATGGGGTACTGCCAAAATTGGAAATTGAGGTCAATCTGTAGGGGCTGTCCGGGAAGTCCCGAGCACGACTGAATGTGCCTCGCCCCTGACTAACGGCACTACTGAACGTACCCGCACCTGACTAACTGCACTACTGAATGTACCCGCCCCTGACTAACTGCACTACTGAACGTACCCGCCCCTGACTAACTGCACTACTGAACGTACCCGCCCCTGACTAACTGCACTACTGAACGTACCCGCACCTGACTAACTGCACTACTGAACGTACCCGCCCCTGACTAACTGCAC
>NW_004797603.1:574028-577566 GCF_000002075.1 Aplysia californica
AGAGCAGGGGGAAGTGCTAGATGACATGCTCCCGTTGGCAGGAGGGAACAAGAGAAAGATAGAATGGGAAATAGGTGGGGAGAAAGAAAGACAGACAAAGAAAAAGAGAATGCGAGCGATACACAGAGACAGAGGAGAGAGAGAGAAGGGGGGGGGCAAAGAAATAGAGAGGGTGACTGCTCGATTGAAATTATGACATTGTTTTTTTCTTCAAATTGTGATTCCTCCAACTCCAAAACGGAGGAAAAACGATTGTTCATTGAAAAGACATCCGCAATCTTCATTTAGATCTAGATCTAGGCTAGCCTCGAGACTAGATCAATGATTTATGATTTATGTCTGTCTGTCTAGATCTAGACCTAGGCCATAGATCTAGAAGAGCCTTGGTAGTGTACATCTATGGTCTACCCTGAGGTAAGAGGGCGCTGAAACTTTCCGAAATCACAAAAGAGTTTCCCTACCGGGTCTTTATACTTTGTGACTTTGTTCTCGTTTACCGGGTCTGTATACACTCACTATTCAATATTGAGCGCTTTTTCGGTAGGTACTAGAGTCTAGATTTAGTTACTAGAGATCTAGAACACTAGGATTGGCGGCATGTGTGATGTCGGCGAGTGCGACCCGCGCCTTTAAACTTTGAAGGCTGAGAAATCTTGTAGCACGTTGGGTGTCTTAGATCTATCGTAGTGTCTACGTACACGGTAACCGGGCACCTAGCCTCATTATCTACGTACACGGTAACTGGCAACCGGGCACGTAGTCTCAGTGTCACGTACACGGTAACGGGCATGTAGCCTCAATATCTATGTAACCGGCAACCGGGCATGTACAGGGTAACCGGGCAGTTTAGAACTCAACAAGTTCAGTTTTTGTTATCCGGTGTTGCCTTCATCCCCACCCCTCCCCCGACAGGTCTTTAAAAAAGTCAGTAAATAATTCCCCCATTCCAGAGCCCTATACTTTGCAGCGCACAGACTTTGAATGAACTCTGGTGACCCCAACCGGTACTCACAATGTGATGCACACACGCAGTATGACTTTCTTTTTTTTCAGCAAGTGACAGCACAGGACAAATATTGATTTATTTTCATTCCGATTATCATGTACGTAGATACTGAAACAAGGTGCCCGGTTACCATGTACGTAGGTACACTGAGTAGGTGAGACTAGGTGCCTGGTTACCATGTATGTAGATACTGAGGCTAGGTGCCCGGTTACCGTGTACGTAGACACTCCATAGATCTATTGGTACTTTGACTTTTGTAGCGTAGGCTACAGTTACATTTTCATTGTTCAGTGATATATATATATTATGGTAAAATTAAAGATCAGCAGACCACCTGGCACTAAAATCTGTCGCGATCTAGATCTAGATCTAGGCCTTGCTTTCTCTAGATATAGATCTATCTATTATTTTTGCACCCCCTATCTACACCCCCTTCTACCGGAGTAGATCTAGATCTAGAATCCCCATGTATTTTTTTTTAGATCGCTTTTGATGTGTGCGAGCGCACAGGTGTGTGTGTGTGTGTGAGAGAGAGAGAGAGAGATTGGTTGGGGGGGCAAGGACGGGGTGCGGGCCCGTATGTACCAATGCAGTAAACAAAACAACAACAACAACAAAACAAGAACAAAAACAAAACAAGAAACTAATCACAATATAGTTGATAAAATTGCTAGATCTAGATCTCTATCACAGCAGCTTTCCTATCCGAAGGGGAGGGCTCGGTGGTTGTGGTATTGTGAATGACGTCAGTCAGTCATCAATAATTTTCGGGGAGGAGGAAAAAGAGGGGCGGGGGAGGGGGTTGGGACCTTGTCATGATTTGATGTCACATCCTGCCTGCCGGTCGCTGTTGCCGGTACTGCGGTAGTGAATCAATTTACATACCACGTTTATTTTGTCCCAATGGATACTTTCTCCTATCTCTAAACAGATGGGGGAAAATAGCTGGCGCAGTTTCTTCTCACTGTTCACGTACATATATAACTAATGGGTCCGTAACTACTTTGAGAGAATTCAGACTTTTGTAATGAGTCGATAAATTGTAAACTAGGATATAAAAAGCAGGGTATCTTTTTTAACTTAGCGCCAACCATTTCACAAGCGATTCGCACCCACTTTGGAAAGCGATTCACACCCACTTTTTGCAAAACATCAAATTATGGTCAACAAATTCAGGGCGGCATGACCCCCTGAAACCCCCCATGTTTTTGATAGGTAGTCAGGGAGGCAAGCCCCCCTGAAACCACCCTTGCCTTGTAAATAAGTGAAATTTTATTGCTCATTTTCTGGGCTAGAAAAAGACTGAGGTGTCTTTAGGCCATTCCCGGGGGGGGGGGGGGGGAAAGGGAGGGGGGGTTGCAGTTTATGGTGTGGTGGGGCTAGCTTGTGTCCTTGGGAAAGGCGCTTTACTCGAAATTATCGCTCGGCTCGGAGATGGACGTTGAAATCGGAGGTCCCGCCTCTTAAATAACTTGATAGTGTCGATTAGGGCGTTAAACCCATACCATGTCATCATTCCAAAAAACGACATGAGTTCTAAAAATTCTTGCCTGAGATTACGGAGTCTTGATTCTAAAAGGGGTCGCATTGCTCTCAGATGTAATAAAAGACAACTGAATTTGGAAAAAAACTAGGTTAAGACTAAGAGTGCAAGTAGGCATTCTCACATGGGTGTTGTGCGTGTTGTTGCTTTTTAAATGCATCCCTGAGAATTTTAACTGGACTATAAGAGACAATGCAGAGGTTCAAAACTAAGACCACTGTTTTGTTGTGGGTTTTCTTTTTTAAATTCAGAAATGCCAACTTTTTCCGGGGAAAGGGTGCGGAGGGTACTTTTTTTCGGAGGGTTTGGGAGCTGTAGAGATTAGGACTAAAGTGGGGTTTTTTTTTTTTTTTGGGGGGGGGGGGGGCTCTTGGAGAGAGGATGAGAGACAATACAGAAAAGACGCGGCACAGCATAATGAAATCTCGGGACGGTCCGGGCATGGGGTACTGTGAAAATTGGAAATTGAGGTCAATCTGTAGGGGCTGTCCGGGAAGTCCCGAGCACTACTGAACGTGCCTCGTACTACAGAAAATGGCCCGGACTAACGTGGGAGCAGTAAAACAATGCTGGCGTTGTTTACTTACGAGGCTAAATATAGATTTAGGGTCTCTTCAGACCGGCAACGATTTCTAGTACTAGATCTATAAGGAAGAATTTACTTTATTATAGAATGCATTTAAGTTCACCCTGCGGTACAAGCGGAAGAAAAAAGTAAAAGTAAAGTAAGTAAGCATTTAAGTACAAATAAACAGTTTGAGTGTTGCAAAATATTATAATATTCATAATCATGTTAAACAAGACCAGCAAACATATAACATGTTCAAATATGGTCTTAAGTACATGTATTTGCAAGCGACGTAAAACCTTTTTACCAAAACAAAAACAAAAACATTTTATTACTTCTGCTACCATTCTAATTGATAACTTTACAATAAAATGGTGTTGATTGGGGGAGAGTTTTGGGGGGAAAAGGGGAAAAGGGGGGG